>NC_134483.1:116364994-116516086 GCF_040206685.1 Ascaphus truei | reverse complement strand
AGAGAATGCGGGGTTTTGACTCCGCCCCCGAGTCCTCCCACACAGGCACGAGTGCAGATTGACTGCACCCGGCCACCGTACGCCTCCAGCCCCTGCAGGACAGATTTTACGTCCGCCCGTGCTGCTCACTTCCCCCACACCCGCGCTCGCTTCTCCCGCGGCCAAAACTTTTAACCGCCGCCCACACGCTCGCCGACACACACGACCGCCGCGCTGGTTGTGAGCGGGCCGCAAAAATATCCGTTGCGGGCCGCATGTTTGACATGCCTGCTCTACATTCAATGTCTAATAAACGTCAAGTTGATTTTACAACTCAAATCAAGTCTATAGCCATGTTTTAGCAGTGAGATGGCAAGCACACTTGGGTAGTACAGATAAAAAAAATGTAAAAAAAAGTTCAACATGCATTCTCACCCAGAATCAAAATGTTTGGTCCTTGGTGAGAATGCACCCCCTTAAGATACAAATTTCACTGAGAAAAAACATGACTGAAAAATATCAATACTGATAAGATCAAAATTGTTAAAAAAAATAAAAAAATAAAAATAAAATCACAGTTTATATCTTTAAAATTAAATTAGAAATCATGTATTTACCCCTAAATGAAAAGTACCTAATGCGAGAGAAAATATAATTTTATACGTTAGTCTGTTTCTCACAGCAGTGAACTGGGACCGTTCCCTCTTTAATTGTAATCTTGGTGTACATGTTTCAACATTTCATAAACAAACAACAAAAAAAACAATAAAAAGGAAATTCTGCTTAAAATATCTACAAGTGAAATTAGAAAGCTACATTGGAGGAAATTCCTGTGGATAAGATAGTTCAAAGGGTCATAAAAGGAAGCAGATTCAGCAAATACCCTAGTGAAAGAATGTTTTTTGTGATGCATTCATTAACTTACTGGCAGTGAAAACACAACATCAAAGTAAATCCCTCCTAACATCTTTCTTGCACCTCATTTTGTTACAACTATTGGGGGGGGCGGGGGGCGCTAAAGTCATATTTGAACAATTTTGGTTTCACTTGTTTAAACAATTTCCCGCAAGTTCCAGGTTTTGGGACAAAATAGATAGATATAAATCTTGAAGAAAAGACCAGAATGGTCCGATTATCTGCACCAGACAAAATGAAAGCAAAAAGGGTGTTTATTCACTCATAACACACCTAATGGTTCGGTCCCCAAAGGGCCTAGGTCCCATTGGGGACCGAGACGTTGGGCTCCTGTGTTATGGGTCAATAAACACCCTCTATTTTGCATTCATTTAATCTGGTGCAGATAACCAGACCAGTCTGATCTTTTCTTCAAGTTGGAAATTTGTTTTCACGCTAGCAGACAGGATACTTAAAAACAAGTGTGCCGCCATTTATACATTCATACATGCATAATAGATATAGATATATATTATATACACATACATAATAGATATAGATAGATATATACACTTAGTTAAGTTATGGTGGGTAAAAAAAAGAAAAGTGACAAAAACCCTCCACAACAAAGCATATAGCAAATGGATATACAGGCATACCCCGCTTTAAGTACACTCACTTTAAGTACACTCGCGAGTAAGTACATATCGCCCAATAGGCAAACGGCAGCTCACGCATGCGCCTGTCATCACGTCCTGAACAGCAATACCGGCTCCCTACCTGTACCAAAGCTGTGCGCAAGCAGGGAGACTATAGAGCCTGTTACACATGCGTTATTTACATCAGTTATGCACGTATATGACGATTGCAGTACAGTACATGCATCGATAAGTGGGAAAAGGTAGTGCTTCACTTTAAGTACATTTTCGCTTTACATACATGCTCCGGTCCCATTGCGTACGTTAATGCGAGGTATGCCTGTATTACTGTATGCTCATTTGCATGTATTAGTCATACTGAGCCACTAATTGAGCCAGCTGAACTGAAGTAGGGATATCCAGAAAACCTGGCCTGTTTGCGGCCCTCGAGGACTGGAGTTGTGCAGGCCTGCTATAGGGGAACCATGTTGAATGGTTTTGAAGCAAAAAGTGGCAGTGTGTGTTCATTTGCATGTCATTTCCCAGAATCCTTTGCTGCAGTGGAAGTGCTGTGTGCAGGGTGATAATGGTGAAAGGCACGGTTGCAGACCTGTCTAATACATGCGAATGAGCAAATAGTAATATATGCATTTGATTTTAAAACAGCATACAGTAGATTAATGCCAAATTTCAAGGTAATAGAGCGTGTGTGCACAGGGGCGACGGCGCGGCTGTTTTTTTGCTCAACAAAATAATTTGATTTTGTCATGCGATGGCCGGGTCTCGTGAGGGGTTCCGCCAATGAGGGCGAACCAGCTCTGTGACGTCACAGCAACCCCTCCTCATCGCATCTCCCCCATGGCCACAAATCGCCTATGCAGCAAGCACGCGCGACACCAAACGCTCCGTCGCACGTGCGCCTAGCATGGCCTCGGCCTTAGAGTCAACAATCTAGTTTTGATGCCTGGGGCATAGAGAGAAGGTGACACCACTGTACCCATTTTCAGAGGCAGTGTCATCAATACTGTGCAACGCCTCACATTAAATAGCTGTGCTTATAAATTACACAGAAAAACAGTAAATGCGTTGCTACAAATATACATACTGCAAGTGCTTATTTCCCCTCGAGAAGTTACAACCTACAATGTATGTCACTAATGAATGGCTGCTAAATACGTGGAGAACTATAACTGGCCCCATGTCAGTTCTATTAATACTTCATCAATTACGTAATGTGGTGGTCATGGAATAAACGGAGGATAATAGTTTTGTAAAGCCTAGTACTTCTTTAATATTGGGCTTTTTCTAAACAATGACATTTACCTTTTTCCCAACAATTACATTTACCTTTTTCCCTAAATGTGATTTTCTATATGCTGTAAGCGAAATACCACTGGTATCTCTCCCCCCACCCCCCTACACCCTTTTTCATTTTGTACCCACCTAACCACCCATCCCATCTTTACTTTCTGTACCCCATTTCTACATATCCAAATAGTGTGAGAGTGTGAGAGTGTGAGAGTGTGGGAGTGTGAGAGTGTGAGAGTGTGAGAGTGTGGGAGTGTGGGAGTGTGGGAGTGTGGGAGTGTGGGAGTGTGGGAGTGTGGGAGTGTGGGAGTGTGGGAGTGTGGGAGTGTGGGAGTGTGGGAGTGTGGGAGTGTGAACGTGTGGGAGTGTGAACGTGTGGGAGTGTGAACGTGTGGGAGTGTGGGAGTGTGAACGTGTGGGAGTGTGAACGTGTGGGAGTGTGAAAGTGTGGGAGTGTGAAAGTGTGGGAGTGTGAAAGTGTGGGAGTGTGAACGTGTGGGAGTGTGAACGTGTGGGAATGTGTACACACACACACACACAACTTTCACTGGTGTGTGGATGCCATTTGGTGTAACAAACTTGTCCAAACACAGGTTTTAAAAATGAAGTATTCTGACTGACAAGCCTCCCATGGTATGCCATAAGCGAGAAACCGTTTTGTCACACAAGAAACCAGGATCTCTGACAATTTAACATCAGATTTTCACTTTAACCCCTTTTCGGGGGGGAAAGCATTTCTGCAACGGAAGGGGTTAAATAAAACACACGCTTTCAGCAACAAAACCAGAAAGCTAATTTCCCCATGGTCTATAGCTATTTAAATGTTTGTCAAGTGCAGTTTCTATGAGCAAACTTGAACAGATTCAGCATATGCATGACTACTCTGTGCCGATATGAGTTTCTGTAACACGAGTGACCAAGTGTAGGAAAATAGCGCTTTGAACTGGGTTAATACAAAGTCTGATCTTTAGCGGTGTAACCAGTTTGATATTAATCAAGTGCAGATGAAAGGTCACCAGCAACAAAATAAAAATAATTGATGCAAGCTACAGATGTAGCACACATATACACAATGTTGTTCCCTCAGGCCTCGGACACGCTTACCGCTGGCGTGCTGAGGCTCAGGGAAAGCGGGTGCTTTCCCTGGCCTTGCGGTTGCTTACCGCAAGCGCTCTCAGCAGCCGTCAGGGGGCGGGCGCGTCACTGGCCGGGGGCGGGCCAGTGACGTCACGGAGCTGGTTCGCCCTTATTGGGCGAACCGCTCACGTGACCGGCCTGTCTCGCCGGCAAGCGGGGGAATTTTAAATTCCCCTAAGACCTGCGCCCCTACTAAAGCCGCTCTAATTGCGGCTGTAGGGGCTCAGTGTTGAGCGTGAGCGCGCGTCAGCACGCTTCCGCCAGCAAGCAAGGAACATGGCCAAGGCCTCAGAGTTTCCACAGAATGCAATGGCAGCACCCAGGTAGACTTATTACATCCCAGCATATCATAGAGGAAAACCAAGTTGGCTATATCTGTCCAGCGTTGCTAAATCCTCTCTTTCTCCACCAACTAATTTAAAGAAAAGAAGGTTCACAACACATGCATTTTTTGTTTTTAAATGGACCACTTTTTTAAAGTTAAACTAGAGGCTTTTCAAGCAGCAATTCACGTTTCTTTTGCTTTAAGTGTTTTTTTTTTTTTTAACCATATTCAAACCCAGGGTCCCACGGAGCTTATATCCATCAGTTTCAGGTGTCAGTGGAAGTGCCTTCTCGGAAATTAAAAGGGCCGCCAATAGGAAGCCACAATAGAGGACTGCGGCCACCATATTTAAATAACCCAGAGATGTACTGCCACCAAAAATGAAGCATCTCAGGAAGCGGGAGGGGTCCTGGAGTGCTTCAGCTCCAGAGGATTCCCCCACCCCCCCACCTCGCTTTGAATACTGTAAATTCCGGGTGGGACTGCAGCTTTAAGCACTCAACATCACCTTTTCATCATGTCCAGCCAACTGTAAGGACAGTTTGCAACGCAGGCCATTAATCCAGTTGTAGAAACACCAAATCATTAGATAATTAAATGGGATTTGCATCAAGTCCGTGCACTTTGGGGGATACCTGATAAGTAAATAGTGTGGAGACTGAAACACTTCTGTACTGCAGCATGAAAATAAAATCTAGTATACAGCAACACCTGTCATTGTTTGCCTTTAGTATACAAGAATAGCAGAATGGTTATAGATTATAAAGCATAGGACAGAAATAATCTTAATATTTTCTAAACACAACACTAATTATTTCCTTTTTTGAGTTAAATACTACAGTATTCTCAAACCTACCATCAACAACTCTGTCCATGTAAATATGAACACCTGTGTATCATAAGCACATTAGGTAATGGCTGTTATTGAAACAACCTAAGGGACTTTTTTTCCCTGGACCAAAATACACACACGCACAAAGGGTGCTATGCATTAGCATGGCTCAGTTACCATTCATATGAATAAAAGTAAAGGCTCGCTAAACCTTAGCACTCATGGATCTGGACTCAAATGGATTAGACGACTTCCAAAGAGCAGAATGCATGTGACTGCTTTAAACATTCACTATCTGAGGGAAATACAAAAGCATAAATTTATGTATACATACATTGCTAAAACAATGTGTCGCCAACCATGCAGTAGCTTGGAACTAGTGCAAATAGTTTTTTGTGATACAATGTAATGCTATTTTAATCCTTTCGCTAGCAGACGGACCAGTATCACAGGTGTTGCAAGCCCCATTGGAAACAAAAGGGTTACGTGAATACTTGCTTCCAGAAGACCAGAGATAGGTTCAGTCAGTTGTTGCCAGATAAAGACTGACCCTTATTTTTTGGAGCCAAACCCTTACTGGTGAGTACTGTGCTCAATAATAGAGACCATTGCAGGGTAAGTTGGTAGCATTGCAGGACAGCACATACCTAAGTAATGACTCGCCAACTTACCAAATAGTGAGGTTTAAATTAACTGAGTCATCATACACTGCCTTGGTTTTGCATTTCAGTCTCATCAAGTAAAATATTATCATTTAATTACAAGAGTACATATCCAGCACTACGGCATATACAACCGGGGTATAATGACAATACTGATTTAAAAAAAAAACAAACAAAAAAACAATCATATACTGGTATAGTAGTTTAGGACAGTTGTGCTTGGATAATATTGAATGATCCCCAAAAAGGAACCAGGATAATCAGAATTTTAGTATCTCAAACTAGATAGATTTTAAGAATCTGGGAGAAAACTGAAAATATTAAGAGAAATAATTATATTTAATTCTCAAAAATGAATAAGACGTTTGGTGGGGTCATTGGGGATACCAGCATGGTTATTAGGTCAAAGTCCCATCCCCTACTCTCAAAAAAAGGTAACTGACAAGAAAACAAGTGGAACAAATAATATATACACGGCGACAATCACCAATTTGATTACCTAAATAAATGTGGTAGATGCGCTTACTTTGAAAGCTAATGCACAAGTGAGCGGTTAGCCGAGAAGCAGTGCCACGGCCTAAGAAGTGTGATGGCAGTTGACGTTCTGCCAATGGCAAAAGTAACGGCTTTAGTAAGTGATGCTATTGAGCATGTGCTTCATTTTGGTACCATATTTGTGTGGGTGAGTTTGGTAGTACCATCAGAAAAGAAGCTTGTACTCTAGTATAAAAGATATACTTCAATCTGCAGATAGAAATATACTCCTCCCCCCAGCAAATTCATAGGTATCCCCACAATCTGACAGCAGCTCCCAACAAATGAAGGAGAAGACTTCTCATCCCAACATCTTCACCCAGTCTTTGTGGTATATATGAAGCAACAGAGTAGGGGAAAAAAAGGACTGCAATTAAATATTATGGTGGCATGGGAGCCAGGCTGGCTGCACTGCTATGCAAGAGACCTCCCTGATGAATCCCAGGGGTGGGCGGGGGACCCTCAAACCATGAAGAGGGAAAGCAAAAATAGACAAGGGACCTCCAGAGGGATCCAAAATCCCCAGCCCAGAGGAAAGGGGGGGGGGGGGGTCGGGGGAAGAGAGAATTCTAGTACAGGGGAGACCCCAAAAGAGACCCCCGCCCCCCCCACACTGTCACCAGCCCCTCTCCCCACTGTCAGTCACACAGCATCTCATCATCCTCCTACCTGCCCCCTCTCAGTCACACAGCTTCTCATCCTCTCACCTACCCCACAGAGTCTGGTACTCCTCTCATCTGCCTCCCATCCTGTCACACAGCCTCTCCTCTTACCTGCCCCCCAGTCTCCTCTCACCTGCCCCCCAGCCTCCTCTCACCTGCCCCCCAGCCTCCTCTTGCCTGCCCCCTCCTGTCACACAGCCTCTCCTCCTCCTCCCTGCCCCCCTCCTGTCACACAGCCTCTCCTCCTCCTCCCTGCCCCCCTCCTGTCACACAGCCTCTCCTCCTACCTGCCCCCCTCCTGTCACATAGCCTCTCCTCCTCCTACCTGTCCCCCCCTGTCACCTGCCCACCCCCCCCCCTCCTGTCACCTGCCTCCCCCTCTCCTGTCACACAGCCTCTCCGCCTCCTCCTACCTGGCCCCTCCTGTCACACAGCCTCTTCTCACCTGCCTCCCCCCCTCCTGTCACACAGCCTCTCCTCTCCCTCCTTCTCCTCTCACCTGCTGCCCCGTCCCCCGGCTGCTGCAGTGAGCTCGGCAGCTCCCCGCTGTCCAGGATGCTGAACCCCTCATCATTCTCGATGCCGGCGATCTCACTTTCCTGCTGCGCCAGGAAAGCGGCGGCCGGGTCCTCGTCGGCGGACACCCCGTTTCCGACCGAGCCGAACACGTCGAATTCCGCCATTACACCGACCGATACGGAGGTGGAGGAAACGAAGATATATCCCCGTGGCCTAGCCCGCTAGAAGGAGCGTTATACCCGGACACCTCCCTCCTGCCGGCGGTTATCCGAGGAGATGGCACTGACCGGAAGTGACGCGTGCCGGGAAGACGAAGGCAAGGAAGGGGCTGGCATAAAGACCCAAAACCCAGAGACTGCGCCCGGCCCCTCCCCCCGTTAGCTCATCCTGACCGGCGGCCAATAGGAAGGAAAGATGCTGCGGGTTCTGAAGCAACCGGAAGGCGTGGTAGCGTGTGCGTGTTGAGTGGTGTGCGCTTGCGCGGTACAGTGAGCAGATTGGGGCGTGTTGAGTCGGAGCGCGTGACTGATGCTGACGTCAAACACGTTGACTGTTGGAGAAGTTGGTAGCGCCGCTGTCATCCCTGTGGGGGTGAAGTATCAGGCGGCCATCTTTACTCCTGGCGCAAAAAATAAATACATTTTTGTGTTCATTATAAACGTGATCGATGTAACTTGGCGATCTGTTTTATTATTATTATTAGTATTATTATTATTATTATTATTATTTTAAAGCGTCTCTCCGTGCATCTCAAATTATACACAATGAAACCACCAGGCAGCGAAAACATGTTTAGAGCATTGTAGATGGTTCCTCCTCTTAATTTTTACACAGGTTGTCTGCCTCTCGCAGACTGCAAGTGACAACACAAAGATATAAGCCAGATATGTCATAACAGTTAATTGAATGGTGGAGGGCTAAGGTTTCATTGAGTCAGCTGTTGGGATTTACCCCTGGTTTCTAACAATCGGGTTACCTACTTGTAATTAGAAAAGGGTGATAAAGAGGGTAATTGTAACATGGGGTAATGAAGAGGGATAATGATAAAATACGGATGGTAAAGACAGTAATTACAACATTATTTATTTATTTGTAACGCCTGTTCGTGTCTGGTCTGACCCACCCAATCTCACATTGGCCCCTGTGGTCTATCCAGCCCCGTTACATGTCTGTGTATGGTGGTGCACCTGTAGGCAACAGGACTCCTGAGTCTCCCGCTCAATGGTATTGGGGGATGTCAATCAAGACAGGTAGCTGAGGTAGTGGGTGACGAGTCCTACTTACATCATGTGCAGCGCCTCCACCTCATCAGGATCTATGCGTATGCAGGTAGATGGTCCTGATGAGGAACTCCTTCTTGGTGGTGAGGGCCCCAGGAGAGTAATTGCAAACTCACACCAGGGGGTTCTCTTTGCACAAGTCCTCTTTATTGTACCAGAGGTGGGCGAGCTGCCCATCACAGTAAACCGTCTCAGCCACACATTCTCCGTGATTCCCTTCAGAAGGTACGCCCTCCCAATGGAGTGGGATTTCCTCTCCCCGTAGGAAGGTCACCCCTGTGCCAGGTCCCTGGACACAGTTGGCCTTCACTGACTTAAAGACTATTTGGTGCCACTAGTTATGGCACCAGTGGGCACCTTACACTTCTGGCTTCTCCTTGTACTTCAACCTTCCACACTAACCTCTCCGCTTCTGCGCCACTAACTCTAGGCAGTGCAGTGCCTTATATACCTCAGGAGGCAGGCACATCTCTGAGGTCACTAATAATGGACTCAGAACATGTAGCCACTCCCATCCATACATAGGGCACCTCACCAGGGTGTGAGGGCAAACCTCCATAATTACTGCTGGCACTCCTGTAACTTACCAGGTCTTGCTGCCAGCAGGAGAGATGACAGTAGGCATTGTTAGGCATGACTACATATTTATAAAATATTTTACCAGGAAGTAATACATTGAGAGTTACCTCTCGTTTTCAAGTATGTCCTGGGCACAGAGTTAAGACAAATAATACATGTTTACAAATACAGTTACATAATGAGCAGGGTATACATTATATACAAGACATTGCATGCACAGTTAAAGATAATTTATATTATGGGCGTATGAAACAGTTACAGACCAGATTAAAATGTGTGACAGCCTTAGATTTGAAAGAACTTAGACTGGTGGTGGATGTAAGAGTCTCTAGTAGGTTGTTCCAGTTTTGGGGTGCACGGTAAGAGAAGGAGGAGTGGCCGGATACTTTGTTGAGCCTTGGGACCATGAACAGTCTTTTGGAGTCTGATCTCAGGTGATAGGTGCTGCATGTGGTAGGGGTGAGGAGCTTGTTCAGGTAGCTGGGTAGCTTGCCCATAAAGAATTTGAAGGCAAGACAGGAAAGGTGAACTTGGGGCTGATTAAGATGGATAATTATAACACTGGGGTTGTTGATCCTCTCCTGCTCCTTTCCAAGTGGTAAATTGGTGACCTGACTTGTAATGACTTTCCTCTGCAGCCATCAGCAGACAGCCTAAAACTGGGTTGCTGGGTATCCCATGTGTGAGCCAATCCGGAGACACAACGTAGGGTTGCCAGGTGTCCAGTATTGAACCGGACTGTTCACACACAAAAATCTGTTGTTACCAAATGTGTCTGAAAATGTAAATACTCTACAAAGCGTCCAACAGTTCATTCAAAGCATTAGGCCTCGGACATGGTCAAAAATACCGTGCTAAGGCGCGCTGAGCCGCGCTGAGGGGAAACATTATCCCTATCAGCGCGGCTTTAGACGGCGATTCCGCACGCTTCCGCACGCTTCCGCATGCGTGCTAAGGCATGTGGAATTTCAGCAGACAACCCAATTTTAGTTTTCCCGCTGAAGGAAGCGCAGGGCCGGTCACGTGACTGCCAGAAGCCAATGGCAGTCCATGACGGCGACGTGGCGCGCTAGCCCCGCCTCCCACTCCGCCTCCAGGCCCGCCTCCCGAAAGCCTCCCATCCTGCACACAAGCGTGCTCGCTGGCGCTCATGGAGGGACAAGAAAAATCTCCTGCTTGAGCAGGAGAGCATGAGCGTCAGCGTTGCCCAGCACTCTTCCCTGCACCATGTCCCAGGCCTTACTTATTAAAGAATGTTTTAATATACATATAAAAACACAGTGCTTTAGATTACAGAATAATATTACAAGAACATACAATTACAATAAATGCAATACAGTTTCTTAAAATAACAGGATAAAACATAAATCCCTATACCGTATGTTACCATAAATCAAACATGTATGTTTCCCCCAGCGAAGTCACTAGCATAGAAATATGAAAATGTACGTGTTTTATTTTTTTTTCAACTTTCATTTTTTATTTGTGGAAATCAGGTATACAGAAACTCACCTCCCATAGGCGTACATTACAGAAAATCCACTTTTAACAGTCATCCACCATGACAGCAGCAGACGAACGACATACAGGAAATCACGACAGGACGTACTAGACTCACCGGACTGGGGGGGGGGGGAAATCACCCTGTAGGGCCCCTTTCTCAGCCCTGCCCAGGGTCGGGAGCTTCGCCTCAGACAGAAACCTCTTTAAGGTAGCTGATGTTTTTTGGTTGTGGGTAACCTTAACTCCATCATATAGTGTAGCATAGTATTTCCGAAAAGCTTCCACTATCTGTCTCGGATCGGAGGTAAGGTCACCCTGCTGTGTTTTAATTGCCGTTATCCGGAAATTTGGAAGCTTGTTTCGGAGCTTATTGGCTAGTAAGGTATCTGGCTTGTTGGCTTTTTCGTAAAATCTGCGCTTGGACCAAGCCAACTCCTTTTCGGCCTGGGATGATAACACTAAATTAAGGGCCGCCTTAGTATCTATCAATTCTTGCCATGTGTTCTGGTTTTTATCCACGGAGTGCTGTGCAGTGAGGAGTGTTAGTTTCGCCTGCAGCTCCTTTATCTTAGTCGCTTTCTCCCGCTTCCGCTTACCAGCTATGCTCATGAGAAATCCTCTGAGAGTAGCCTTATGGGCTTCCCAGAGCGTGGCTTGCGACTGCACGCTTCCCATATTTTCTGTAAAGAAATCCTTTATCCGGTCCCTTATCGCCCTTTCAGTAGCGGGGGCCTTGAGAAGAAGCTCGTTAAGCTTCCAGTTTGCTCCGGGTCTGTCTAGCCCTACCAACGTGCACCTCAGCTCAATAGGCGCATGGTCGGACCACGAGATCTCGTGGATCTCTGTATGGCCTACCACTGGGACCACTCTGTTTGACACTAGGAAGTAATCTATTCGGCTATATCTGTCATGAGGGTGTGAGTAAAAAGTGTATTCCCGGGCAGCTGGATGTTGTTCTCTCCACACATCCGTCAACTGACAAACATGGAGGCCGTCACGTATGGTTAGTAAGTCCTGTCTGTGGGCTGTGTTAAGTTGGGTGCATCTGTCCAAGTCAGGGTCCAGTGTGCGATTTAGATCTCCCGCGAGGAAGATACTTCCCTTGGCCATTTTATGCAGTTTAGCGAAGAACTGCTCGAAAAAAGTAGAGTTTTGCTCACATGGGGCGTATACGGACGCAAATGTGACTTGTTGGCCTTGTATTGTGCCTGTCAAGATTAGAAATCTACCCTGTAGGTCAGCATGTTGTTTCTCTATGGTAAGGGCGAGCCTGTTATGTATGATAATTGCCACACCCCGTTTTTTGACATCTGCGGATGCAAGATAATATGTTCTGTAACTTTTATCGAGGAATTTTGGGTGGTTTAAGTGGGAAAAATGTGTTTCTTGTAGGAAAATAATGTCGGCCTTCCGCCGGTTATAGTCCCTAAAAGCAATTCTCCGTTTAGTGGGACTATTAAACCCCTTCACGTTATGTGAAATCATTATAATATCGTTACTCATCTGAGCTGTGTGTCGTGGGTGCGCTGCGTATCGGCCGTCGTCCAGGTTGGGATCGTTTCTCCTGCTGGTTCCGTCGCCGGCCAGCCTCTCGCCTCTTCCCCTCCAGTGTCGAAGGATCTGTATCAAGGGCTGAGGGCATAGGGGGGCTGACACAAAAGGGGGATGGGGAGGGGAACATATACACACACAAAAAGACAGTTATTAGAACGATGGTCACATGGCTTGGGTACCAGTACCGCAGTCCTGTGATCCTAGCCCCTGGGTAATCGGCGGGGGGGCTCTTCCGCACTCCCTCTTGGCGTCCCCCCCTCCCGCGCCGCCCAACCCTCCCAAGGGACTTTGTCGGTGACCACTAGCCTAATCCAGGCCAGTCCCGACTTGGAGCACATGCAGAGGTCAGGGCAGGTTTATATCCCCCCGCCCCTCTCCGGTTGGCTAACAGTATCCATAGTTAAAACGAGTAACTTCAACTGTAACTTTAACAGTAACCCCAAGCTGCATCCTGCCCCCAGTCTCGTGCACTGCCCCCTACCTGTCTCTCCTATTTCCTCCTCAGATCTGTGGGGACCCCTTGCTACCGCTCAGCTACCTCAGCCTTCACCGGCTCAACCATCTCCTTCTTTTGTGCCCTTCTCCTCAAGTTTGCACTGCGCCACTGCCCTCCTTTTATATCCTCATTGCCTATGGATGGGTTCCCAAGCTCGCTCCCTTTCTCTACCTTCCTTCTTACTTATTCGTTTCCCCGTCTACCTTTGTCATCTGCCGCCACTGGGCTATTCCTCTCTTCTCTCCCCTGCATCCCTACTCCTTCGGTAGCTTACTGCTTCCTTCTACCTGCTTTGTCACCAAACTTTCTACTATTTCCTTTTTAGCTTCACTTGCTTGACCTTCTAAACTACTTCCACATCCCCTCCGCTCCCGCTGCATTACTTCCCGCCTCTGCATCTCCCTCTCCTCTTACTCTGTGTACACTTCCCCCTGCTTTTCCCTCCACATCCTTTCACCACCCTTATCTTTACCCTTCGCTTCCAGTCACATCCCCCTACTGTCATTACTTTCACCTGCCCCTGCTCCTATCTTTTCTTTGCCGTTAACATCCAGCTAAACTATCAGCTCTTCTGCCGCTTACTCCCCTCCCGCATAGCCCTCTCCCCGCTGACTATAGGGGCCAGCGCGTCCTGCAGCTGTTCCTTCTCCCCCTGCCGTCCCACTGTCACTGTGCCGGTCTCTCTCCCCATTCGTGGGGTTATGGTCGGGCCGTCTCTCCGCCTCCTCGCTCCTTTCTCTCGGTATCTGCCATCTCCGTGTGCCCTTGATCTCCGTCCTCACGTGGCTGTCTCCTCAGGGTCTGTGTCGGCTTCCGTGCGCTGTGACCCTGGACTGTCTTCTCATTTACGCCCCTCCCAAGATGGCCACCGCTGAGTCCGCCCCTTCCGGTGACGATGTTCCTCCACCGCCATTTTGGATTAGACTGACCTTCGAGACAGACGCAGCAGAGGCCGCTCCTCCAGCTCGAGCTGATTTCCCGCTTAGTGAGGTATTCCCGCCATCCCCTCTTCCGCATTCTGAGTTCCAAGCTGGGGGGCCCTCCATCGCTGCTCCGGCTGCCATGACTGGACCACGAGGTGAGTGACAATTCTTATTGTTTTTCCCTTCAGGGCACGTTGCAGCTTTGCTTTTTCCCAGTGACGGTCCTCTATAGGTTCTCTAGCGCGGGGGGGCACGGGCATGCAGAGTTCATCGGCGTAATCGCCGGGGCTGATGCAGCTCCGAAGAAAAAAAAAACTTGAAACTTTGCAACTTAGGGGTTTTTATTTAACAAGGTAGGGTAGTGGTCTCCGCCTCAGGCGGGCTCTCCTCTGGATGGGCTTCCTACCGTGGTCCACGCTGGTCCCCTCACCGGGGCTTCCGGCTCTGCAGTTGTGGCGCCGGGAGCTGGCCCTAGCCCAAGCTTCTGAAGGAATTTGTTCCCGTCCTCTGGAGCTTTTAGATGAATAGGGCGGCCATTTCGGATCACCACAAGACCGAAGGGAAAGGTCCACCGATATCTGACCGCCTTCTCCCGCAGTACCCTGGTGATGGGCCACAGGTCCCTTCGGCGAGCCAGCGTGGTGGGCGAAAGATCTTGGAACACCACGATCTTAGCCCCTTCAAACTCCATGAAGGGAGTGTTTCTTGATTTTTGCAGGATCCCCGAGTGCGGTAGTGGTGTAAACGCACTATAATGTCCCTGGGTAGGTCATTGGGCTGGGGCCTAGAACGCAGTGCCCGATGACACCGGCCCATTAATAGCTTATCCTTAGGGGCCTCCGGACAAATATGCTCCAACCACCGCCCCACGAACTCCTCGCAATCCACTATTTCTTCTGGGATCCCGCGAAGACGCACGTTGTTGCGGCGATCCCTGTTTTCCGCGTCCTCTTGCCGTTCGTGGAGTTCATTTATCTGGGTCTGCAGATCTGCCGTTACTTTAGAGCCTTTTTGAATCGCTTTGGAGTTCGCGTCGACCCGCACTTCTAGTTCTTGTGTCCGGGTCCCCAGGCCCCCCACTTCTTTAGCTAAGGCTCGTATTTCTGCTTGTAATACATCCTTTAAGTCCTGGTATAGCCGTTCAATGTCACATCGCCTGACCGGCAGGAGCCCCTGATCGTCCGGGTTTCCCTCACCCTCTGATTCGGAGCCTGTTCTAGATGCGGGGGCCATTGCTGTTGCCGCCCTGCGGGCTCTACCTTCGCCAAAATATTCCGGCAAACCCCGCTTTCCAGGGGTCTTCGTCGATTTCTTAGACATCCTGGGGTTATTGTACAGCGTGTGGGATATTTTCCGTCAAATTTGGTGCGTTAATTCGTTTTATATGCTTTATTATGTTGGAGAGGGGCACAGAGCTACAGGATTATGCATCCATGCTCTCCAACCTCGCGCATGCGCTCGAAAATGTACGTGTTTGATCCCAAACATACACCTGTTGAATTCTGATTAAATAACTCCAGAGCAAGACCTATATACCATTCTTCTCCCATTAAAAAACACATAAGCCCATCCCTGTCATAAATCAGCTGCTATGTTGATGGTTTTATGAAAGAGGGGAAAAAAACTCAAACAAAGACGTCTAAAATCTTAAATATACATACTCAATATATAAACACTCATAACTTAATTTTTCCAATACTTAGACACGTGTGTAATATCAATAGATTCAGGTGAATTTTGATGAACGTAACAAGATTGATTATGACCGTCTTGCTCCTAAATTTGAGTGACAAATAGGTATCTGTGTCCCTGGCTACCTTCTAGACCTCGAGTGTCTGGCTTTATTGCATGCGTCTCCTTTAGGGTGACCAGATGTCCCGGTTTAGCCGGGACAGTACCGTTTTTTTAAGGTCTGTCCTGGCAGCCTGACATACTTGTATTGTATGTCTTTATTTATATGGCGCCATTAATGTACATAGCGCTTCACAGTAGTAATACATGTGGTAATCAAATAAATAACAGATAATATAAATAACAGATCATGGGAATAAGTGCTTTAGACATAAAAGTAACATAAAGGAAGAGGAGTCCCTGCCCCGAGGAGCTTACAGTCTAATTGGTACGTAGGGAGAACGAACAGAGACAGTAGGAGGGAGTTCTGGTAAGTGCGTCTGCAGGGGGCCAAGCTTTATGTATCATGTGTTCAGAATATCCACAGTGCTATTCATATGCTTCTTTAAGCAAGTGTGTCTTAAGGTGGGTCTTAAAGGTGGATAGAGAGGGTGCTAGTCGGGTACTGGGGAGAAGGGCATTCCCGAGGTGTGGGTCAGTCAGTGAAAAAGGTTTAAAGCGGGAGAGGGCTTTAGATACAAAGGAGATAGAAAGAAGACATCCTTGAGAAGAACGCAAGAGTCTGGATGGTGCATAACGAGAAATTAGGGCTGAGATGTAAGGAGGGGCAGAAGCGTGTAAAGCTTTAAAAGTGAGGAGAAGAATGGAGTGTGAGATTCGGAATTTGATCGGAAGCCAGGAGAGGGATTTCATGAGGGGAGATGCTGAGACAGATCTAGGAAAGAGTAGAGTGATTCTGGCAGCAGCGTTTAGGATAGATTGTAGGGGAGACAGGTGAGAGGCAGGAAGGCCGGACAGCAGGAGGTTACAGTAATCAAGACGGGAAAGAATGAGGGCCTGAGTCAGAGTTTTAGCAGTCGAGCAACAGAGGAAAGGGCGTATCTTTGTTATATTGCGGAGGAAAAAGCGTCAAGTTTTAGAAATGTTTTGAATGTGAGGGGCGAATGTGAGAGAGGAGTCGAGTGTGACCCCTAAGCAGCGTGCTTGGGCTACTGGGTGAATGATTGTAGTTCCAACAGTAATGTGGAAGGCGGTAGTAGGGCCAGGTTTGGGAGGAAGTATGAGGAGCTCTGTTTTAGCCATGTTGAATTTAAGGCGTCGGAGGGCCATCAAGGATGATATAGCAGAGAGCCATTCAGAAACTTTGGTTTCTACAGCAGGTGTAAGGTCGGGTGTTGAAAAGTATATTTGTGTGTCGTCAGCATAGAGGTGATAATTAAACCCAAAATATGTTATTAGGTCACCTAGAGAGAGTGTGTACAGAGAAAAGAGAAGAGGTCCCAGGACAGAGCCCTGGGGTACCCCCACAGAGAGATCAATAGAGGAGGAGGAGGTGTCCAGGATAGAGCTTTGTTCCGAATACCAAGAGTATGGAGAATGTGAAGGAGAAGAGGGTGGTCCACGGTGTCAAATGCTGCAGAGAGGTCGAGTAATATGAGCAGAGTGTAATGACCTCTGTCTTTGGCAGCATGGAGGTCGTCAGTTATTTTAGTGAGGGCTGTTTCCATGGAGTGAGCAGTGCGGAAGCCAGATTGTAGAGGGTCTAGGAGAGAATAGGTGTTGAGAAAATGGAGCAAGCGAGAGAATACAAGACGTTCAAGGAGTTTAGAGGCAAAGGCATACTTTAAAATGTTTAAAACCAGAGACAGAACATAAAACACAGACAAAGCTCAGTTTTTAGCACATCCAGTGAGACTCATACACGGTACAGTGCCTAAATATATATGTATAAATATCTAATAAGTAAAATGGTCTTTTAGTTTGACATTTTTGGCCAAAATTGTTGTAAGCCCCTGAGCCAACGCCAAGGCAGACCACATATCAGGGGTCCCTAACGCTAATATAAATTCTTAATAACCTGTGTAATAACAGGAAGAATGATTTATAGTAAATCTGTCAATATTAGTTGCAAAGTTCTAAGTCTGACTGAAGCTTTTATTAACCTGTACATTACCAGGAAAAGCACTCTGTATTAGAGATGTCACAGCCAAACTGCAAGCAGGCGAGTTCCCCTGAGTGGAAGATGCTATGGAGTGAGCCCATAACCATTTAAATGTGGGAGGGGGTGAGCTTAAATTAGGAAGGAGGTTGCCACCCTCCAATCAGCCATGACTAGCTGGACAAGAATTGTAAAACATACTGGACACCTAACAAGCTCCTATTGAACCCCCAAAATGACCACAACATATATATAAGCATATGAGTGTCACAGAGGAGTGCTACTGAGCATGGCAATATATACTTAAAACCAGAGACAGAACATAAAACACAGACAAAGCTCAGTTTTTAGCACATCCAGTGAGACTCATACACGGTACAGTGCCTAAATATATATGTATAAATATCTAATAAGTAAAATGGTCTTTTAGTTTGACATTTTTGGCCAAAATTGTTGTAAGCCCCTGAGCCATTTTTTATACTTTAAAATGTCCCATTTTTTTGTGGCTGTCCCGGCTTTGACCAGAGAAAGTGGGGGCAGCAGAGAGCAAGAATGCAGGGAGGAAAGCAGAGGCCGGTCTGACTGCAGCTGCAGAGGGTGGGGGCGGGGTTAGTGACAGCAGAGCCTCAGCAGTGAGAACCGGAAGTGAGGTGGCTTCACCCCCCCACCCCCCCAACTAAGTTCCACTGTGAAAGGTAGGACACCCCCCCCCCCCCTGCAGCTGCTCCTCAGAGCTGGTGTCAGTGTCTCAGTGCAGGGTCAGTGTGTCAGTGTCTCTGTGCCAGTGCAGGGTCAGTGTCGGGTCAGTGTGTGTCTGTGCAGGGTCAGTCTGTCAGTGTCTGTGCAGGGTCAGTGTCTCAGTGAAGGATCAGTGTGTCAGTGTCAGTGTGTGTCTGTGCAGGGTCAGTGTGTCAGGGTCAGTGTGTGTCTGTGCAGGGTCAGTGTGTGTCAGTGTGTGTCTGTGCAGGGTCTGTGTGTCAGGGTCAGTGTGTGTCTGTGCAGGGTCAGTGTGTCAAGGTCAGTGTGTGTCTGTGCAGGTTCACTGTGTGTCTGGCCAGGGTCAGTGTGTGTCTGGGCAGGGTTAGTGTGTCAGGGTCAGTGTGTGTGTCTGGGCAGGGTCAGTGTGTCAGGGTCAGTGTGTGTCTGTGCAGGGTCTGGGGCAGGGGCTGTGCAGGGTCAGGGTTTGTGCAGGGTCTGTGTCAGTGGCTGTGCAGGTCTGTGTGCAGATCAGTGGCTGTGTGAGTGTCTGCACAGGTCAGTGGCTGTTTGTCTGTGCAGGTCAGAGAGAGAATGGGGGGTAGAGAGAATGGAGGAGGGTGGAGAGATAATGGACAGGGGAGAGAGAGAATAGAGGAGAGGATTGAGAGAGAGAAAATGGAGGAGCGGAGGAAGAGAGAGAGAATGGGGGGATGGGGAGAAAATGAGGGGAGGGAAGGGAGAGAATGGGGACGGAAGGGAGAGAGAATGGGGGGAGTAAGGGAGTGAAACTGGGGGGGAGGGAATGGAGAGAGACTGGTGGGGGTGAGAGAAAATGGGGGAGGGATAGAGGGAATGGGGGAGAAGGTAGAAAGAGAATGGGAAGAGGTAGAATGAATAATACAGCATCAATGGTGACACTATTAGATAAATATCATTATAATATTCATTTTTTAATAATGTCATTTGTTGTATTAATAATTTTTTTTGTGTCCCGGTTTTTCATTTTCAAAATCTGGTCACCCTAGTCTCCTTGCAACGATTACAGATATCTGAACGTTATATTTTAGAATAGAGGTTATCACCGGATAGCCTCATTTTTAATAAATTCACTCATTTGTGGAATACTTTCTTACGCACGCCCCCTGAACCTTGCATAACCCTCCAGGCCTGCACAACTCCAGTCCTCGAGGGCCGCCAACAGGCCAGGTTTTCAGGATATCCCTACTTCAGCACAGCTGGCTCAATTAGTGGCTCCGTTTGACTGAGCCACTAATTGAGCCAGCTGTGCTGAAGTAGGGATATCCTGAAAACCTGGCCTGTTGGCGGCCCTTGAGGACTGGAGTTGTGCAGGCCTGCTCCAAAGAATAATTTGAAAGTACCTGTTTACTTTAGTGTCTGCATAGCTATAATTTAATCCCATATCTGGTAAAAAAGATACCCTTATCTCTAGATTCTCAGCCCCATACAACACATCGTGTACGTTTAGTGGGCCATAAGGGATAAGCCACCAAGCACTCTATGAAGATCTGCACAGATCCAGGAAGTGTCTTGACCTGTCATGAACCCAATATATTGCATTTTCATACACCTTATCTAGTGCTCAAATCTTCTCCCACGTAATCCTGATTAGGATGTCCTCAAAGGTACATACAAGAGACACTATATAGTGTAGTATGTATATTAAAATGTATCAAAGGCAAAGTTATAGCACTCAAAGAGACTTCATTAAAGACAATGTACAGATGTAGCAGGTATTATTGCACTTGCTGGCACATGCTAGCGCTTGAAATAATGTGTTGCCCCGCCCCTTTTTCACGCACGGCTAATGCAAACACAATGGTGTCTGCTCCCGCTGGCACATTGTGTGTGTCGTGCTACAATCCGCGGACAATAACGTCTGCTGGCGTCCTCTTACTCGAAGCACGTGTGCACGTTACTTTCTTCCGGGTCCCGCCTCACTCGGGACGTCACTGCGATACCTGGACTGCACTCCCGATGGGCTGCTCCTGCTCTCCGGTCTCGCCCGCTCTCGGGACACTATATTTTTCTCTTATTTTTTCTTGTAGTTTGACACACCCTGCTTTTTTTTGTTGTGGAGATATATCTTTACAAGGAAATCACTTCAAGAAAATTCCTTTAAATTGGGGAGACAGCAACTAGAAGTTATAGGGAAAGTTTTCTTTGTTACAGTCACAATTTTTAGATTTGTCACAGCTAACACATCTTTTTCACTACAGTCTAGAATAACTTTTAGATATTAGGTTTTTTTAGCACATGGGTTTGCTGTTGCAATATAATCCATGTCCTGACTAGAAGATATGCATTGTTTCCCAAGTGCAATAATTTGGGTTGCCGGCTGTATCTCAGAATTAAAATTGTTGAGGAACAAGGCTGGGATGCACACTGTACCCCATTTTGTTTAACTTACAGGTAACAAGCAAGCCCCTCATCACCTACCTTAGGCAGCATAAAGATATTAGACTTTAGAGTATTCTTTAAAATGTGACTGGTTGTAAGATCTTGTAGCCAGCACTGGTTTTCTAGCTACAAGTCTGCCCTCCTGGCAGTAAGTCATGGTAAGAACAGTCTTGCCAGTAGTAATCATGGGTTTTCCCCACTCCCTGCAGTGCTCTTGAGTGACAGGGAAGTAGTGTCAGCTAGGCCTGAGTATATCCAATCCTGGATCTGACCTTGTGCCCTCCTCCTGGCTGTACTTAAGGGTGATTGCCGCCCAAATTTAGTAGTACCTCTCTCCACTGAGAGAGGCAGGTCACACAACAGAGTAACAAAACACAAAACCCTAGCAAGCTCTTTTTGGGAACCCCTGAGCCCCCTTGGGGGAGAGTGAGTGTAGATCTTTCCTCTGCCTCTGCTAGGGAAACCAAGGAGAGCAGAGCGCTTTGCATAGGGGACTCTATACCACCTCTCTGACCCTGCTACTAGTGGCTCCCTTTGGAGGAGAAAATGTTTATTTTATTCACCTAAAGTTCACACTCTGGAGAACAATCATTGCTGTTACAGACACTGCTCCATGGACATCTGAGGTGATATGATGTATATGATCAGCGCTGATGCAGGAGTGTGTCACTAATTACGTTTTTCACTTTGATGTTTTACTAGCTACCGTGCTGTCTAAGTGAACCTCTGTAATGGATGGAAACAAAAGAAACAGCGCACAACGCCAAATAGTGAAGCAAGTAATGCTATGTATTAGTAATTACAGGGTAATAATTCTGCGTACATCAAAACAGTGGAATAGGTGCATTTAGTGTGTTTCACACAAGTTACCACTCAGCAACTGTTGTCAGAAGAGTCTGCAGCTTGCTTCTCTCAGCGGGGGCGCTACGTTGGTTCAGGAGCAGGATTAATGTCCAAAACCCCTCATCCAGCAGTACATCGCTCCCAAGGGGATTTCCCTTTACAGCAACCACGCTCCGTTGCAGGTATTGGTGCTTGGTGGGACCGCTCGCGCTTCCAAGCCGTCTGGTGCAGCTCGTGTAGCTCAGCGAGCAGATCCACTGTACGGGGGTGAGACCTCAGCTCTGCAAGGGTACACTCGGCGTGCCACGTTGTCGCTCTGTCGCGGGATACTGCGTGATGACGTCACAGTCTCCGCAGCAGCGAGGGAACCGGCAGGGAGGCAGTCAAAGTCTCTCAAAGTCTCTCATATGCCCAAAATTACCACTGGGAGTAATACTAGCAGGGTGAAGCCAATGGAGGCAATGGCAATATTAAGGCACTAGATAAAAATCATCCAACATGTTTCGTAGAATAAACTACTTCTTCAGGGAATCTGTAATGGATATCTGCACTGAAATGATTTACTAATCAGTGTGGGTGCATAAGTGTTCTGTCTATTTAATCTTACCGATGGCCTTGTTTTCAGCATAGCATATATTGGTAAAATAAGATAGTTCTACTCAGGAGCGTGTCTACTATCAAGCTACTCACTTTGATCTTGTCTGCTTTTGTGCTATCCAATTGAACCTCTGCATTTACAACTGCACTGATATGAGACACAGGATCAGTATAGATGAACGAGTGTTCTGACGATCAACTTGATATGTGAATTTGAACCTAGCATAACATATCTTGTTAATACTATATGTAATTCTCCTTACACATCCACGCTGACAATAATTATATCAGCATAGATGAGGGAGCGTGCTTTCATCCAGAAGTACCTACTGTATCACTCACTCGGAAACAACAATTACACTCCAATTGTGTGCTCTATATACATATGCATACTACAGCACTGTCATTATCAGTTAGGCAACAATTAGACGCCCACTGTGATCTTTACCAGTCTATGGGCCTCATGCAGTAAAGGCCGGAAAAAAAATCACCAGGATTTTAAATTGCCATTTTTGGCAGCGTTGCTCTCACGGTATGCAGAAAGGCCCGAATACCAGTGAGAGCAACATTTCCAAACATGGCGAGTTGCTGGCGGCGATAGGACCTGCCCTCCGATAAGGGCTCACCCGGCGAGTTCTATTTGCTGCAGAGAGAGATCCGCCTCTCTCTGCAAAAAAATCTTTTTAAATGTAAATGTTATGACTAGTGTAGCTGAGCAGGGGGTCTTGGTTTCAGGTCCGGGGACCCCCTGTTTCCCAAGATACAGGCCCCGTTTTGGGGTGCCGGTATCTCTTATGCATGGAAATGTCCCGATCACGTGACGTGAGACATTTACATGCATAGGAGATACCAGCACCACCAGCACCGAGGCCTGTATCTCGGGAAGTAGTGGGTCCCCGGACCTGAAACCAACGCGGTTCAGCTCCGGAGACCCCCTACTACAATACACAAGTAATAACATTTAAATTTAAAAATATTTAGTAAGCACCAATACACAACCCACCCCCTGTGCCCCCCCATAAAACCATGATTTATTTTTTCACACACACAATTAATACCCCAGTCTGGCGGAGGTCCCCGGTGGACCCGATGGTGTCTGCAGGTCCCACAGTGCAGCCCGGAGGGTACCCACGGGTGTCTGGGAGCCTCTGGGTGGTCCCCGCGAGGCTCCGTGGGCCTCAGTTGGTCCCTGGGCCCCAACGAGGTCCACGGTTGGTCACCGCGGGTGTTGGGTGTTGGGTGGTCCCTGGGTCATCCTCACGGGTGTCTGAGGGGCCCTCAGGTGGTCCTTTTGGGTCCCCCACAGCTGTGGGGCCCCCAGTTCTTCCCTGCAGGTGTCCCCTGTGGGTCCTCAGGTGGTACCCGTGGGCGTCCGGGGGTCCACGGGTGGTCCCCGTGGGTCCCAGCAGGCCTGAGGTACCAATCCTGTATTAAAAAAATGAAACATGGCCTACATTTAAATCAATTCACCTCCCCCGCTACACCCCCCCCCCCCCCCCCAAACACATACAGTACAGTAATGTGCAAAATAACTATTATCCAGCTATGGATAATAGATTATTTGCCCATTATTAATCACAACATTAGCCATGCAGCATAAATAACGTAAATAAAACCGTTCTACTTACCCCAGGCAATAGAAATTTCAAATACTCGTAATACACTAGGGGTATCTATCAATGCGTTTTTAAGTAAATACTTACTTCATCAGGGAAGGATAAAGTAAGTGTTTACTTACAAAATGCTTTGGATAGATACCACAAGTGTATTACAAGTATTTGCAATTTGTTTATCTAAGCATTCTGTGAGCTCTCTTCAAGCGGTGATCATTAGCAGCTAACATACACCTGAGCTACGATACTGGTGGCTACAGCAGTATGTCTGCCGTCACATTGCCTCGCGGCTTAACGGTTATGTTACTGGCCACCCCCTCGCTCTATAGGTGAGTCTTCTATATACTGTAGCCCAGACTGGTGCTCTATACACTTGCTCACTGACTACTTTTGATATGCCAGTTTTTCCATTTCAGTGTGTGAATATACAGCTTGTGATAGCGGCATCTGTTTCTGTGCAGTTTTGATCTGTGACACACTTACCCGCTTTGTAGTACTTCCAGCTTAATGGTGGTGTGAATAGAGGTCACATACTGCTATACAGGTCAGCCACATAGCTATCTGGTAACACTGTGTGGGGTTTATATGCTGGTCTCAGGGTTTTTTCTGGTGACTATTTGGACTATTACTCCCGTTGACCCGGTTCGGACCTCCCAGAGGAGATCTATTAGCTCTGTGGACGCCACCTCTTTACCATCAAGGCCGCTAAAGGAAACATCCCGTTCATCTGACTGAACAGCTGATGACGTAGCCCACCTGTGGTAGTCTCCTGTCGATTGCGGTAACACCATGCTGGTTAATGCATAAACATGACTTAAAGAACTTATTTCCTGTACGTGTGATACTCACCCTTGTCATCCTCACCACTATATTATTTTGTATACTACACTATGAGTTGTGCGCTTTTTCTTCTTGTTTGTCTTTAGCTTACTAAGATGTGAGCCATCTTTTCGTGGATAGCAGCCGACTCATCACTAGACTTTGGTACAATGTCACTGTAACAGGGACTTATCACTGTTTGAGAGAAACTGCCTCTAAAGACAGCAATGTGCTGGTTAATTACACAGGCAATCAACCAGACTCCACCTGGCTGATTAGGACTCTTAGAAAAAGCCTGATCTCAGAAACAGGAGAGAGATTCCTTAGCTCACAATGGAGCTGACATAAGGAAAAGAAGGGCTGTGTCCTGAGAGCAAGACACAAGGGGACCAGAACTCTATGCCTGGACCCTGAAGCAGACCCTGAAGCAGACCACTGGATACCACTGACCTGAAGGGCCACCTGCGTTAAGGTACCGCTGAGACATTGGGCTGAAAAGTGGTTAAGGGGCCTCCCCCTCCCCCCCCCACCCCCAGCCTTGCAGAGAGACACTGGGGAAGTAAGTTAGCCCTTACACAGGGATAGGTGTTTGTTGTTTTATATATTTTTTTGTTTGTTGTAGTGTTTAAAGGAACAATAACCTAACGCAACTGCAAGGACAGCATGGCAGATGCAGTGAAGCTGCTGAAGTTTCAAATAAAGATGGAGACGCCAGTATCCTTGATGGGACGGAGTCGCCCAAAATAAAAAGGTGGAAAAAGAAAAGCAATTCTTCACTTACCGTGGAAGGAACAGACATGTCCGGAGATCACGAGGAGAAAAAGGGGGTCCGAGATGCCCTGCAGCCTAGCGAAAATTGAGAATTTGTCACGCAGATGATAGAATATCCAGAGGGCTCAAGGCAGAAATCTTGTAATCCAAAGAAGTGTCTGTCCAGTGCTAACAGTGAGGAACCGTCAACCAACCTTATTAAGGAAGCGGAGATGGAACCACTGAGTGACGATCCCTTGACCAGCCCTGAAGATGCCCTGCAAAATGCCAGGTATGACTGTGATCTGCTCCGTGAACAATTGAAACTGGAAAGGGAAGATAACGCTGAGCTACAAAGACTGTTCTCGCAATGTACTCTGAATCCGGGACAGAATTGGAGGATCTAAGGATGGATCTAGATACTGCAAACACTATTTTACTGACATGGATGAAAAGCAGAGCCAATCTGATAGAATTATTGCTAATCTGAAACAGAAGTCTGAGGAGGCACTGAAAGAGATTAGTCTCTCTCAGCAAGAGCTTCACAATTGCTATAGTGAGGTGGAAGTCTCTCAGAATGACGTTCATACTCTTTGCATACAACTGAATGCCTCACAGCAGGTCAACAGTATCCAGACAGAGGTGGACATATCGCAGAACGTGGCTCATTCTCTCTATGTAGAGCTGGATGCCTCCCACCAAGAGATCAGCAATCACTGTACAGAACTGGAAGTCTCTAAAATGGAACTTCACAGTCTCGCTGAGGAGCTGAACATCTCTCAAAAAGCTGTTTACAGTCTTAGTATGGATCTTAAAGTCTCTCAGAAGGTGCATCACACCCTCAACCTAGAGATAGAAGTCTCACGCCAAGAGACCGGGAGTCTCAACTCAGAAGTGCGTAAGTGGAAGGAGGACTATGAAGAGGCCCTCAAATTTATTAAAATTGTAAAAAGAAAAAATACAAGGCGGAAAGAAGATAATTCTGATTTGACTGACCACGTCAATGAAAATAAGGAAAAGCTGCACGAGCTACAAAAAATAAAGGAACTTTTGGAAGATGAAAAGTTTGAAGCATTGGAGCAACACACACAAGTAGAGCACCTACTGCAGAACCAACTGCAAGGTCTGCGTACGCATCTTCAGAATGCCAAGGAGAAGCAGCGAACTCTGCAAGAAGAAAATCTACAGACTGCTAAAGAAGTACAAATGCTGCAGGAACATCTAAGAACCAAGTATGTCCTTGCAGAACAGCACGAGGAACTGAAGGTTACCCTGAGCATCACCAGAGCATCGCTGGAGGCCAAGTGACACTATATGAGAGGGAGCAGGAGAAGGTCCAGAAACTAGTGCAAGAGATGGAGAAGCAGAGCGGCTGCTCCATTCCCAAAAGTCAGTATGCCCAGGAGAAAGAGGCGTGGAAATTGCAAGCAGCAACGACCCTGGTGATATCTCAAAGCTGCAAAATATGAAGGATACGTGGAAGCAAGCTCATAGAAAGCACAGTGAAGAGATGAAGACTCTGAGAGGAGAATTACAGGATGCACTCAAGGAACAGGGATCTCTCATTGATGAGTTGAACTTGCAGCAAAGCCTAGAAGTGGAAGAGCTAAAGCTTGAAGCTAAGCACATAACCCAGCAATTTACAGCTCTGCAGACGCAGATTGCTGAGCTCAAGATAAAGCTCACCAAAAAGGAAGAGAGCGAAGAGGTGTCCGTTCGTCAAGTGGCCAGCCTGACACTGCGCTATGAGACCAAGATGGACGATGACTGCAAACTGCTGGACAATGAGAGGGCCCAGCTGGAGCTGGCAAATGTCCAGGAAGAGCACCAGCAGCTGCAGATCAGAAATAGGGAAAAGGAAACAGATTTAAGCTTTGCTCTGAGTCAACTGGGAGATGTGGAATCGCAACTCCATTCCAAAGAAGCTGAACTGGAAACTGCATTGGGTGGAAAAAGAAGTGCAGAAGGACAGCTTCAAGAGCAGAAAACTCAAATAGCTATTCTTGAATGCTCTTTAAATTATACTACGAAATGGCATGAGTCTAGGATAGTAGAAATAGATTCCGAACATCAGACAGAATTCACAAGTATGTAATCGGGTGAACAAAAGTTAACCCACCAGGTGCTTCAGAAATAATAATAATAGTGGTTGATGCATATAAATAATCACATTCATGAGGCGAGTTGCGGCAAAATACCAGTGATTCCGTATGAGGTCTCTCCCAGCAACTGGCTCAGCTATGAGCACCAATCGTATTGTGTTTAAAGGGACTCACGTTTCTGGAGTTTATAATGCCGAGCCTCTGTAGTCCTTGTGATGATAGTAGCACCGCCAACCCTCTCGCAACTGCTCCGTCACGTAGGGTGGTCACATGACCGGCGGTGATGTCATAGAAGAAGCAGGCAACCACCCGGCGTGCTGTCCGGAAGAAAACAGGATAGGAACTCCTCCCACAGGAGGCTGGAGCGGAGCATAGCAGTCAAAGAAACAAAGGGTAAGAGTGGTGGTGACTAAAAAACTTTATTGAAGCGAAGTTTACAGCTGATGGATCCTCTGACGCGTTTCAGCCCTCAGGCCTTTGTCAAAGAGTGATCCATCAGTCATAACAAGAGCCCTGATATAGGCAGTACAAACACGAACACCTGTGTGAGCTGCTGATGAAACAAATGAGCCTCAGGTGGACAGAATGATGTGCCCAACAGAGATAAACATATAAAGACAAGTTAAAACCATTACCAGATGTACAAAAACCCTGTAGGATATGTTTGTGACCCAGACATATGCAAAGAATAAACTTGAATGACACAGGTAAACAGCTGGTAAATACATAATAAAACAATAATTGCAATAAGTACACTTATATTGGAATAATAACTAAATATATAATCAGATACCCAAATATTAGGATGGAAATAACAATCACAACAAAATGAACTATAATAATAACCAGTGTTCGACAAACCTATACATTTGCTCGCCCCGGGCGAGTGGATTTAACCCCCGGGCGAGTAAATATTGGCCCAAGCAGCACACGTTTGGTACTAGGTGGCGAGTAGATTTTTTTGTGTGGCGAGTAGATTTTTTGGTGATTTGTCAACCACTGATAATAACTAATATTAATAATAAATAATAAATGTTATATATACCTGAACACAACAGTGAAGAAAGACGAAGGGACGGGGGAAAAGGTGGGAGGGGGAAAGGAGGAGGGAGGGGGGGAGAGGGGGGAGAAGGTGGGCGATGAAAAACATTTGTCATGAAGGAAATGTTGTAATTCCCACTCCACGTTTAAACCATTTGGTTGGAGAGTATTAAGAGAATGAAATAGTATAAAGAGTATGTTATTGTTTGTGGATGTAATTCCAAATATGTAGGTAGGACCATTAGGTCTCTACATGTTAGGATTTCTGAACATATTAGACTCAACAACAAACAAGATCTTTTACATCCAGTGTCCAAACATTTTACTCAATGTCCTTTTGGTGGGTTAAAGAATTTTAGATTCTTTGGCATTGAACACATTCCCCCTTATATTAGAGGTGGTGACAGACTTAATCGCCTCAATAAAATAGAAATGCAATGGATTTTTTCTCTTAGAGTAGAAAGACTATACATAGAAAAAGTCCTCCTTGAGCGACTGAAGAGTGCTGAGCTAAAGCACCTTCTTGAGGAGACATTACTGACTTGGACAAAGGACTCCAATCCCAGCGGGACTGAGGGTTCTCGTTCTCCATCCACTATCATTCGAGACACAAGGATATATCTAGTGAGAGTGGAAGGATGGGCTTTGGCCGTGGTAAGCCCGAATTTCCACAAACATGGGACGTATGTAAAAGGGACTTATCACAGTTTGAAAGAAACTGCCTCTAAATCCAGCAGTGTGCTGGTTAATCGCACTCAGGCAATCAACCAGACTCCACATAGCTGATTAGGACTCTTAGAACTGGCCTGATGTGAGAAACAGGAGCGAGATTCCTTAGCTCACAATGGAGCTGACATAAAGAAAAGGAGGGATGTGTCCTGAGAGCAAGACACAAGGGGACCAGACCTCTATGCCTGGACCCTCAAGCAAACAACTACTTGGACACCACTGACCTGAAGGAACACCTGTGTTAAAGTACCGCTGAGACTTTAGGGTGATAAGTGGGTAAGGGACTTCCCTCCACCCCCCCCAGCCTTGCAGAGAGGGACTGGGGAAGTAAGTTAGCCCTTTCACAGGGCTAGGTATTAAATATTTTATGTATCTTTTTGTTTGCTGTATTGTTTAAAGGAACAGGCAATGAAGCCTTATATTAATTTCACCTTAAAAACGGGATCCATTGCATACCTCTGCACAAATCTCTTACAGTCACGTATTAATCACAAATACACTATAGTGGTAAATAAGTGCTCTAAAAATGTGTTGGAATCTCCTATTCAAGAAATCCCAATATGGAAATTCCCACAGGCTGACTTAGCAGACTGGGAAATGGCTGCCTAAGGAATGGGAAACAAACCTATCCACAAGGTATGTACAACAGTAGCAAGAAATACACAAAATACAATTAACAAACAATAAACAAAACAGATAAATCCTTGGCGCACTATCGGGTATATAAACCTGACAAGATATATGAAGTCCCAAAATCTTGGAGGTGGGGATGATGAATGAGTCCAAAATCCGATCACACTTAAGTCCTTTGGAATGGCAGAACCAGATCTGAAAACATAGAAGACAGAACAACCATTGCGCAGTATCCTCTGGTCAATCCTGTTCTCCCCCACCGTTGCCAGCTACTTACTTAAAAATAGATAATAAAGGGCCTCAAAAGGTATCTTTCACTTCTTTCCCGGCTGGCTATACATCTACGTGCTGTCAGGCGATGTGACCTCTCTTCAGATACACGCTCGCAACACCATATACCGTAAAGCAAGGAAAGATAAGGCACCAATGGTATGATACCATAAAATTTAATAAAATAAAATAATACAGGGCGTGACAACAGTGCACTCACATGCCGTTATTCCCTATGCACAGGATACAACGTGCCGTCCGCTTTCATGAGAGGATGCCGGGGTGATGCAGATGGAGGCCGGAGTAAGCATGAATCCCCGCTTCATGGCCGCGACTCGGAGCGCCTCGTCCTCCTCCGATGACGTCATCCCCACCACCAAGATTTTGGGACTTCATATATCTTGTCAGGTTTATATACCCGATAGTGCGCCAAGGATTTATCTGTTTTGTTTATTGTTTGTTAATTGTATTTTGTGTATTTCTTACAGACAGACTAATGGTTCATATTTTTTCCTCAGCTAAAGCAGTAATAGCTAGAAATTGAAAACAGACTGACCCGCCGACAATTACGGAAGTAAAAAATAAACTAAATTATATTATGGTAATGGAAAAACTTAAAACATACAGAACACCTACAAGCTCAAATTGAACCCCCAAAATACCCACAACATATATATAAGCATATAAGTTTCACAGAGGAGTGCTACTGAGCATGGCAATATATATTTAAAACCAGAGACATAACATAAAACACAGACAAAGCTCAGTGCACATCCAGAAAAACTTATATACGGTACAGTGCCTAAATATACATGTATAAATAACTAATAAATAAAATGGTCTTTTAGTTTAACATTTTGGCCAAATTGTTGTAAGCCCTTGAGCCAAACTTCACGGCAGACCACGTTTCAAGGGTCCCTACACTAATATAAATTCTTAATAACCTGTGCATTGCCAGGAAGAATGATTTACAATAAATCTGTCAATATAAGTTGCAAAAGTTCTAAGTCTGATTGAAGCTTTTATTAACCTGTACATTACCAGGAAAAGCACTCTGTAATAGATTTGTCACAATCACACTGCATGCAGGCAAGTTCCCCTGATAGTTGGAGATGCCATGGAGTGAGCTTTTAACCATTTAAATGTGGGAGGGAGTGAGCTTCAATTGGATAGGAGGTTGCCACCCTCCAAAACAGCCAAGACTAGCTGCACAAGAATTATAAAACATACAGAACACCTACAAGCTCAAATTGAACCCCCAAAATACAAAAAACATATATATAAGCATATAAGTTTCACAGAGGAGTGCTACTGAGCATGGCAATATATATTTAAAACCAGAGACATAACATAAAACACAGACAAAGCTCAGTGCACATCCAGAAAAACTTATATACGGTACAGTGCCTAATGGCACTGTACCGTATATAAGTTTTTCTGGATGTGCACTGAGCTTTGTCTGTGTTTTATGTTATGTCTCTGGTTTTAAATGGAAAAACTTACCAGTTTAATTCAGGATAGATACGAAACTTTTCTGAAAATATGGGGACCGTGGATGATTTACTGGAAAACAAATGTTTAACAAATCTCTAACAATCTTCCCTCTGTTGCTATTTCATAAAACTGTAATGTGAACCACGCTGAAAAGGAAATATAAGTGTAATGAAATATATTTGGTTGTACTGGAAAATAAAGCCAAGATGGAAATGTACCCCCTCCCCCAACCCCCTCCTCCTATTTTTCTTTTGTACCCTATCCCTCCCATCCCAAAAATAACTTGTGTAAAAAAAACAATAAAATACAAGTTTAAAAAAAAAAAAGGATTATAATGAATTATCCATCACCTGACATCCACCCCAAAAACATTCAATCATCATAAAAGGTAGTCATGTGTGGTTTATTGTGTTTTATTTGTTCTTTGCTGACATATAGTACTTTCTACCTTAGCTAAATATTTGCATGGCAGTTGTGCTTTGCAACATGCTGCGCAGTCTAAAGCTTCTGGTGGTGCGACTAAGACTTGCCATTCACCGGCCTGCTTGTCATATATACAGGCATTTTTGTTGATAGTGGAAGATTTCCTAAGATTGGCCCCTGCAGATATAATCCCCCCGCACACAAACACTTTGCTATCGCTAACATGGCACCGTGCCTGGCACAAATCCATTTTGTAGTCTAAGGGCATCAGTGGCGTAGTGCTGCCTAAGATATTCATTTTTACTGTCTGCAGATTTATCTCCAAGCCTTGCGTGTGGCTTTGCACACACAGGAAATTGCTGCCCTGGAAAGAAACAAGGGGTCTGTGCTTGAAATCAATGGGAAAAGTCAAGCACTGTACCACTTCCCCACTATCTGTGTCAAAGCAATCCACCACACCAATGCGGGAGAGTACTCCATTCACGGTGCATCTCCCTGTCACAATGTAGAGGATCTTGTCATATCTGGTGACCACCTCTGGTCCATCCATCGCCACACTCATCTTGCCAGCAAGTACCCATTTCCCTTTCAAGTTGTCAAAACGATAGATGTTGGAGGTATACTTTCTAGGGGCGATACTACCCCCGACTGTGTAGATAGAACCACCACAGACCACCATGGTATGAAATACAAGGCCTACTGGCAAATCAGGCATTTTGCTCCATGAGTTAGCATAAATGTCATACTTCCAAGCTGACTTCAGCCCAGATATCGCCTCTGTGGCACCACCACTGATGTATACAAACTTTCCTGAGGTGGTGGCACTCAGTGCTGCTGTTCTGTATGGCATATCAGTCACTTTAGTCCAGCGATTCTCCTCCAGTATATATGCGAAGACACTCTCACTGAATGAGTTGTCCGACCGCTGGCCTCCTAGTACAAGCACTGTATCTTGGTGCGCACCCTTCCTTTGTAAGGCCGAAAAATGAGCAGGGAGGCTCTGAAAACCAGAATCCTGCTTTCGGCTATTGAGGACACTTTCTATCCTGATCTGAGCTGATGGTCTCGTCATTACCAGCTGCTCCTGTTTGCTTATATGTAGGAGTACTTTGTCAGAGACTCCATGCAGGCCAACAAATGAGAAAAGGTTGTCAAAGTACTGGATTCTCTCATCTGGATTGTGCTCCACCCATTTTATTACAGACAGTAGCACCTGATCTTCGTTATGCACGTGAAGGTTCTCATCTTTTATCAAACGGGAGAAGGTCTTGTAAGGGCATTCCAGCAGTTCCGTGCTCATTCCTGTTCCGCTGTCTCCCCCTGAAGCCGTAGAGTAAAATCCATCTTGAAGACAGGCATAGGCATTGTCCCCAACTTCCTTCATGTCAAAGGCCTCAGCCAGAGTGAGATTCCGAATGCAATTGCCAATGTGCATGGATTTTACCAGATACTCCTGGCAATTAGCTCTCAACTCTAGAAGAATAAAGAATTTGGCTCCACGTATCAAGTCCGCTATGTTTCTGTCTGATAGGATTACTTTACCTGTGTAGAAGTAATCTATAAGCTGTTCTACTGACTCTGGACTCATATAACTGGTGTCAATGGTGATAGATATGTCATCGGCAGGTTGGACATCGCAAATCATATCCTGGACAAACGGGCTAATAGCTGCCAGGACATTCCTGTGCACAAAGAAGACATTGGTGTCAACATGCACAGTGAGATTGCAGGATTCCTTTCTCTTTCTCTGGCTGTTCAGATTGTGAAGTACTTGGTGGCTGTAGTTGTTCTCAATGAACTCTAGCTCCATGCGCACTCTTACTATTGGAGTTTGGAAGGTATAGGAGATCTCTCATAAAAAAATGTAGAAGGTGATCTCTATTGATACTTGTTGCTTGTTAATGACCAGGAGCAACAACAATGATTTTACTTTTCTACAATCTTATTAACAAATGTATGGTCTTGTTCTCGTAGAATATTTGTTTTGCTTTGTCGCCTAAGAGCTTATAGCCTGTTTGTTGCGAAGACAGACTATCCAAAGACAGTTAGTGAACATTGAGAGTAGATATATAAGAATACTGTGATGTAACAATTGTCTGTGACATCATTGCAAAGGGTAACATAAGAATCAACGTTATTTCTCTTATAAACTCTTGCAAATATAATTGATAGCAACAAATTGTTCAGATTAGTAGGCATTTAAAATAATGTATCATTTTTTTTAATTTCTAAAATTGGAACAAGGTTAGTAAAATGTAAAGTGCAGTGCTCATTCAAGCTGCAGGTAATAAAATATCCCATAAATGTAGAGACCCATCCCAAAATAGTCATGAGATTTAATTTTCATGTTTAAGGAACAACTGTTTTTTTTTTTTTTTTTTTTATGAACTCCCCTTTTAAAAATGTAGCTCACCTTTGCTGGATTTAAAATAAATGTATCCAAAACTGAGCTCATGTATATAAACAAGCCAAATGGAACCATATAAAACAATAAGCTAACGGTAAAAGTAACAAAGACCCCGATTAAATACCTAGGAATATACCTAGAAGCAGATCTCACGAAATTATACGAAAATAACATCAAGCCAATAGTTAAACTCAAGCCAATAGTTTAAAAAAATCATGGAAGAGATGAGATCCTGGATGACATTTCCACTGTCATTCTGAATCTCAGCAGCGCCTCCAAATGTAACACACGTTTAGAAATAAATATAGAATAACAATGTGCGTTTAATGTTTAATTAAATAGCAAAATGCTATACATTTATTTCACTAAATATTTTTTTTTTTTAATTCTAGCGCCTTCAGGACATCAATCTGCCCTGCATGTAGCGGACTCACAGACATCATGTAATTTCAAGATAAAGCAAAGCAGGGCTAATTTAACATACACTACCGACACACTTTATTGAAGTGTGGTCGGTACCGCAAGCCGGGAAATCTCCCGGCTTGCTAGTGGCCGCCCCTCGGCGTGCCGCGCGTCATAGACGCGCGGTCACGCGTCATCGGGAGCGTGCGCCCGCTGCACGCGTGTCCAGGGGCTCCCCGAGGGAGCCCTGGTGTCCCGCGATCGCGGGACAGCGGCAGGGGGTTCCGGGGGACCCGGCGGACCCGGCAGCGGTAGGGAGAGCGCCCCGATCGGAGGGCGCTCTTCCGCTGCTTCGGCGTGCGCCCGTCACACTCGGGCGCGCGCCAGGCTACTGCTGCGGCACAGAACGGGCAAATGCTCGAATAAACTGTGCCGCAGCAGTAATGTTATTATTAAGCTTATGTTAATAAGATAACCAACGGCCATTGTTTTGGCATATAATTAGCTGTGTGTATTTGCGTTAACCTAAGGAAGCATAAAGTCCATTACTGATTTTGATAACAAAACATTATGAGTTATCGGATCTTTCTGGATCTGGGCCATTGAGTTTTCAGGCTTCTAACAACGGTACCAGAAGCCATCTATCATTACCATTTCTCATAATTTGAAGTGTAGCACCCTTGTGGGATCCTACACAAGTCCGTGGGCTAACAGAGCATGTGTCATAAAAATGGTATCATTTACAAGGCTACTATATCCCCTCAAAACACTCCCACTGCTAATCAAACATAGCAATGTTAATGAACCATCTTGGTCTAGAGTCCTGTAGTTCTGTTTGATAGCGCTTTCAGCTCCTGCTTGAAATCTCAGACCGCATTCTTGATGTCCGACTGGAACGATTGTTGCATCTTTTTTCAGGTAATATCTGGTCACTTCGCCGGGGTCTCCGTTCTCTGTATCATTATCCGGGATAGCAAGTGTTGCGGCTCCTCCTTGGCTGCCATCAATGGGCTCTGCCATGTGTTGACTGTTCCTGGAGAAACGGGTGACATCCTGGGCCGATGGGAGTGGTTATGCACCTGTCTTTAAACTGACACATAAAATATGTTACATGGAATATGCAACATTAGGCCCTGGAAATTAACCTTTGAACTCCTGTTAGCCCACGGACTTGTGTAGGATCCCACAAGGGTGCTACACTTCAAGTTATGAGAAATGGTAATGATAGATGGCTTCTGGTACCGTTGTTAGAAGCCTGAAAACTCAATGGCCCAGACCCAGAAAGATCCGATAACTCATAACGTTTTGTTATCAAAATCAGTAATGGACTTTATGCTTCCTTAGGTTAACGCAAATACACACAGCTAATTATATGCCAAAACAATGGCCGTTGGTTATCTTATTAACATAAGCTTAATAATAACATTATGTTAAATTAGCCCTGCTTTGCTTTATCTTGAAATAACATGATGTCTGTGAGTCCGCTACATGCAGGGCAGATTGATGTCCTGAAGGCGCTAGAATTAAAAAAAAAAAATATTTAGTGAAATAAATGTATAGAATTTTGCTATTTAATTAAACATTAAACGCACATTGTTATTCTATATTTATTTCTAAACGTGTGTTACATTTGGAGGCACTGCTGAGATTCAGACCTGGGGAGCCCTATTCTCTTTGTCAAATTGTTCAATTTAATTTTCCACTATGTGGGTGCCCTCAAGGCAGGAGGTCCACGCATGGGCCGTGAAGATTAGCCCGACACCTAACCGCCTGGTCGCTATAGGCGGAGATCCTGTTTGCGCATCCGTGCTAGGCATCCAGGAGCATGTTCGCAAACTTTCTGGACTGGAGCAAGCTTGGGTCATAGGGCGAAGGTATGATTTCCTCTGTCAATGGAGTGCCATGATAATAAATGTGAGCCATGCCATGTGTGAGAAAGATGGTCCCCAATTCCTAAAGCTGCCCGAGGGTCAGACCAACGGGGGCCCAATTATCTATCCTGACATAGCAGTTTCTTTGGCTCCCTCATCTGGGGATGCTAATAATGAGTCACACCTAAAATGGCGTCTCCTGCCAAGTCAGGAGAGCGCACGTGCTAATGGCCACCAGGCTGCACCACAATGTGTTGCAGAAATCTGTCTGAGTCTGGCGCGAAAACCAGAGCCCCACCCCAGTGACATCAGTGGCTCAGCGCAGAGCCAGAACCATTCCTTGATAGTGTGCGCCCCCTTCTCGGGATTCCACCAGGGGGAGGGAGCGCAGTGAGCCGCAATCAGCAACTTCTGTTCCCCCTAAGGGATGCAGCATGCCACACCCTCAGTTGTATAGAGTTTGGCGAGTAAGAGGAGTGAAAGTGCCCTATATTTTGTGCCGTGCTTACAAAAAGACTTGAATATGTCTGGTGGTATGGACTTCGACCCCTATTAGCTACCAATAGAATTTCTGGTGGCAAAAGTGGACATGCATGGGTGCGTACAATGTTTCTGTAGCAAATGTGACCTTCCAGATGGCGAATTGACTTTGGGTCCCAACAGTGCCTGCTGCGGAGCACAATTCCTGCAGCCCATGCTGCTGCGGCCTACGGAACCCACAGAGAAATATGCGACTGACCCCTCTTCTCGGCCGTTCGATGCTGGTAACCAACCGACCTCAATAGCGGAGGTTTTGGAGGGCCCGTGCGCTGTAACAGCGGTTCCTGACTCGGTTCCAGACTCAGCTCCAGAACCGGGTTTCAATGTCGGAACCCCAGATGCCGGGACCACAGATGTTGGAATCCCAGATGACGGAACCAAAGAAGGGTGAGATGACTGCACCAGGGGTGTTGGGTGTGAGCTCCCAGGTGACCGCAGAGCATGGTAGCTCCTTAAGCACGGTCACCAGGGCAATTGGCTCGCCCCGTCATCGCGTCCTGGTGGAGGTGTTCGCCCTAGAAGGTCTCTGCCGACCAGAGAGCAGAGTTGACCCCATCAAGGTGACTAGTGCAGCGCAATGGTACCTGACAGCGGTTCAGATGACCTGATAACCGTCAGCAGACAGCGGAGTGGTGGGGCACCAAACCATTACTCCCTGTGACGGCAATGGAGGTATCCAGTACAGAGGCCCTGTGTGATGCTTACTCCTACAAGAGGAACCTTCAAGCATTTTTGTCTCAAGACATGGATCTGCCCCTAGATCTAGTGATGTTCCCAGAAGGCGTCACTTCAGAACCAACTGCTGGAGTGAGCCAGGACTATGTAGTGACTGCGCTGGTAATTATTGCCTCCTCCAGGCGCAAATTGAAGTGTTCTATTCGCCATGTGGTGGACCGAGGAAAAGGTCAAGACCTCTTTGCCTCTCGCATCCATGATGCGGATGGTCGGGTAAGGGTCTGGCACAGAGACCCTGCTGTTCCTTCCACCAGGGGGAGACAGTGGACTAGAACCAGAGACTGTAGTACCTGACCATGAGTGCAAAGAGCCTACAGAGACTCCAGGTTCAATAAATAAAAGAGAGTCACAGAAGTCAAGGTGAGGCATCCACACTTGAGCAGTTAGGGGCACCCCATTATGAGTCTCAGCTGTTCTCGTCTATCAGTATGGTTACAAAGTCATGTAACATCGATGATAAAGTGCATGTGATAAGTTGTACATATTCTGTATTGCATTTTTATTGTGTAACTTTATGCTGTGTGACATTGTCCCAAGCGAGGTCGTTGGGGTTTTACCAGGGGGGGAGTGTAGCTGGGTTCCCCCTGGCCCCACTTACCTCCGCTTAGCGGGGGGGATCCCTGCGCTGTGCTGGGGAGCTGCGGGGGCGAGCGCATCACCGGGGGCTTCCGACGGCATCTGCAGTCAGGCACCGCCATCTTTTATGCATACGCGCATGTGCGGGAGCTCGCGCGTGTGCGTGTATCCCCAGGAGGTAAGGCGGCCATGTTGGGGTTGGTGCTGGTTTTGCGCATGCGCAGGAGCATGCGCAGAGGTTCACGTGAAGGTGCGGCCATTACAGGTTCGCGCATGCGCAGATAGAGCTCGTGGCGGCCATTACAATGTTGCGCATGCGCAGTTGCGATCGCACACGCGGCCCCACTAGAAAAGAGGTCTGCAAAGGACTACAAGCCCCAGGATGCATAGGGGCATGCCAACCACCTGATCCACAGCAGCCAATCGCGTGGCAGAGCTTCCCCTGCAGAGAGATACATTTTGGCGCATGCAGCTCTCTCTTTGCAGAATATAACTATTTTCTAATTACAAAAGAGAAAGAATATAAATAATATCTAAGATTGAAAAAAAGTAAAATCCAGTGTTTGAAAAAAATAATGACTGAAGAATGCTATCATCAGTCACTATTAAGAAAATGTAGCACTTGAAACTCCATGTGTTTATAATTCCAGTTGGAAAAGTTAGCCTATACGAACATGTGTTTATTCTATGAAACTGACTGCTACAGTGCTGTGTAATTCTAATGCAAAATATTTCTGCTCAAAGCAAATGTAGCTGGGGTGATAGATGTTACATTTTCAATGTCTGTTGCCAAGACAACCAGAACTGACTCCGATATCTACTGTGTTCAGCATAAATTCTTCTAAGACATAGCATATGATGTTTCTAAATTTAAAAGAAAAACTGACTCGTCTCCAAAATGCATGACTGTAAAATGCATGCAATTTCTGTTGATAGAAAAGAAAAGTGTTAGGCGCGCGAGGCGGCCATTAGGGGAATAGATCCACTGGGGACTACAACCCCCAGCAGCCTCAGGGGCTGCAGTCAGGTGGCACACAGCAGCCAATAGGGCACCAGCAGTCCCCTGCTCACAAGTAGATACATTTGGCGTGCTTGGGACACGCCAGTCAGTTGGAGCTGGGACATCAGGGGGTAAGGGGGTGTGTGTGCAGGGTGTCTGTAGGCCCCTGCACTAGGCCAGAGACCCCCTGTTAGCCCCCAGCTAGACCCCGACTCCCCTAAGCTTGTGGTTGTTGCAGGGACAGACCCATTAGATAGGTACACTGCCCCTGTAGTGCCAAGTGTGAGGGGCACAGCCAGGACGCGGCTGTTAACTGGCAATCCGGTGGTTTGGGACAGATCACCCCACAGATAAGAGACTTGCTTCATGGTGGGACCCTCCAGCTGGATACCACCCCACGTGGAGGTTGGACTCATCGCTGACGGCGATGGCGTGGGATCGTACGGCCCCTTTGTCTTCAGTTGGTGCAACCGGGTGTTGGAGCACCCGGCAGGTATCACACATACACTTACAAGTGCACCAACTTTAACATGGGTTGTGGGCAGGACTGTCACACATACATTGGATTGGCTGGCTTCTGTGGACACTGGGAGGTTGAGTGCCCAGAGCACCATCAGTATTTTGTGTTAAACCCCACCAGGGTGTGGACACAGTGGTTGGAGACACAGTGGGGGTATTGCCATGTGAGGCCTGTGTTATGTTGCTGTTATCACCTGTTCAGTAAATCTGTTATACCATACCAGTGTCTCCAGTGAGCCACAGGTAAAGCACACACACACGTAGTAGCCATCTCATCTCCCATAGGGTGGGGGAAAGTGCTACCCTAGATTCTTATATAAAGAGTCTCTTGCAAAAACATGCCAAATGTAATGCAAAGAATAAATATGACCCTCAAATGAGAGACATCAGACAATGGAACCTAAATGACCTAAAACATTTATTTATAGTAACATTCACATAATGCAGCTTTCCGAGAGACACAGGCTTATGTAATAATCACATTACCTTCTTGATATCTAAATTGGCCAAAGAGAGGAACTGAATATGAAGTTCCTACTGTATACTGAAATCTCTTAAAGAGGTGTATACTAGAGATGGGCACATATACTGTATATTCTCAAACCTCCCTCCAAATGAATTAGGTAGACATGCCTGTGCTGAAAAGGGAGCACATCTGAGTTACCCTGGGAGATATTCTAATAGCTATGCAAAGTATATTTAAATGAGTCAAATTCCACACTTCCTGAAAGGACTTCCATAGCAACTATATAGAGTTGATAAACCTAAGGCACTGTAACAGGGTGAATAGAAAACACCAGCCCTATACCTTGCAGACCTATCTGTAGGTCTGCAGTACAGCAGTGACCAGGTTAAATTTCAGCTGGGAAAAGGTTGGATTAATTGGTCAGTTCTCAGATACCTCATTAAGGGGCTTTAAAAACCCAGGCTTCACAGACATGCATGGTCTGTCTGAACCAGACAGACACACTGGAACGCTGGAGGAAAACTACTTGCTAACAGGTCTGTCTTTTCCTGTGATATATCTGTGCTTATTTACTACTGTAACGGGTTTTCCCCCCCCAATCTCACATTGGCCCGGGTACTCTAGCAACCAAACCCCATTAAGTGTTAATGTTTGGTGGTACTCCTGAGTCTCCCGCTGGATGGTATTAGGGGATGTCATCAGACAGGCAGCTGAGGTAGTGGGTGCGAGTTCAACTTACATCATGTGCAGCGCCTTCACCTCATCAGGGTCTATGCTTCCTCAGGGAGATGGTCCTGGTGAGGAACTCCTTCTCGGTGGTGACTGCCACTGTTGAGTAATTTCACACTCACACAGTGGGGGTTTCGTTAACAAGGCCATCTTTATTGTAGTTTGGGATGTAGCAGACTGCCCCATGCAGCTGCCGGCTCTAGCCGCACATCTCTCCGTGCTGTCCCTTTGCCAGGTACGCCCTCCCAAATTGAAGTGGGATTCCCTCTTCTCCTAGGGAGATCCTCTCTGTGCCAGGTCCCTGGACACAGAGTGGCTTAGACAGGCCGATTGGTCAACCTGGACCGCTAGTTACTGCACTAGGGTCACAAAGTGTTCCTACAATCCCTTATGCAGGAAAATACAACTTCCCAACAACTTCCCACAGCTGCTAGAACACACACTAACTAACTGTGTTGTGCCTTATATACTTCAGGAGGCAGGCGCATCCCTGATGTCACTATCCAGGGACTCAGAGCATACAGCCACTCCCCTCCATACATAGGGCACCTCACCATGGTGTGAGGGAAAACCTCCATAACTACTGCTGGCATACCTGTACTTACCAGGACTTACTGCCAACAGAGAGGAAAGTAGTATACCATTATTATGCATGGCTATACTACTCTGGACTTTGAACAGCCCTTGATGCTCAGGACTTATGGTTCTTTTTGTTTGTTTGCTGAAAAGAAGCTGTATTATTTTTGTTTGCCATATTTTTTAGGCTAAATAAACAAGCCAATTCAGAAACCCACGTGTTGTTGCATTGTTTCTGCAACAGGAACCTAGTGACTGGAATGGTGTCAGACCCAACAGGACTAGAACCCACAATTACTACTTTTCTAGGCAGCAGTTTAGCAGTGTGAGATAAACCAGTTAATGTGTAGCATTACTGTTATATCATACTTTTGAGCTGCTCACCTGTGTAGCTAATCCAGCTATTCATATATCTCACAGGTATCTCAGGTGTGCTCAACAAGGAACATTAAACTGTCAACAAGGAAATGAAAGCCATTTTGGCGATCTCACATGGAAAATCCCTTTAACTTTAATGGGGCTTTCGTACGAGATTGCTGAAACGATCATCTCGCATTTCACAGAATAAACCCCCTAATCTCAAACAAAAGACTTGGATCTGGAAATAGCAGACAGCCATGGGAGAAAATTATCTCTGCACATACACAGACTTGGGAAAACTGAACTGAACAGTCCCAGGATCAGTGCGACAGGATTATAATGCATTTATACTGTATGTATTTCAAGTCCCATAGATAGAGCCAGGTAGGATAGCATGTTGATAGGAGTTTAGATTTCTTTAAGAAAATTTGATCTGTAATCCATTAGATAACCACTCATAATTTAGTAGATGACACATGAGGGGCTTAACTCCAAGTAGGACTTATGGTTATTAAGGGAAGATATAGCCTGTAAAGCTATTCTAGCCTGTTCACCACCACACTTATAGGATGTACTACTTGGAGTATAATGATAATATAGGATCACAATATGTAGCATAGAAACAAAACTCCAAAAGTAGATAGTACTCACTGATTGTAGAAATTATTGGCTCAAAGGTGTGCATCCAGCATAAAGAAATAGTAATGATGTCGTCCACAATGGAAAAATGCCGTGTATGACTACAAGTGGCTTCTCCAAGTCAATTTGAGCTGTAGTGCATGTTAAATGCAAGAGCATGTTCTTTTCCTTAGAACAATGGTTCCCAACTCCAGACCTCATAAACCTCGAAAGGTCAGGTTTAAAGTACAGAAGAATGAAGACTGTTTTCGGGACCGTGAAAAGGCGTGAGATTCCAGCCTCTGCCACACTTTGTTCTCCGTGGCCCGACTGCAAGCAGCCAGCATAATTATTTGTGGGGTTTATTTATGTAATTGCACTTTAATATTGTGTCCGGCAGGTGGCACACTGAATATCTTATATAGAGATACAATGTAAAATTTTCACTAGAAATGCCAACTTTTAAACAACATGGCATTATGCTGTGTGAACTTGTACTGTGTGTAACATACTTTATTCAAAATAAGCCACAGTAGAGTACAGTAGGTTCTCACAGACAGTTACAACATGACATCAGAGAATTCACCTTACAGCTATGTGGCTATGATATATTTTTCCATTCAGAAAAGTTCAAATATGATGCTTATAGTCACTACTACTTTCTTAAACTTTTGTTTTGTAAAATGGACTGAATCGTCCTTAAACTTTTGTAGTCGGATTTTAAGCTCATCTAAGAGCTGAACAGTGATGTCACTTTGATGAGTGTGCTCGATGGTGATCTCAATCATTAATATCTCATGTCTTGTAATGGACAGTTGTTTTCATACCTCTTCGATAACTAATACCATCAAGTCCAAAGAGGCTTTTTGCACCAGTTCTCACAGAACGCCTGATTATCAATTCCAATGGTAGGACGATTACGAATCCTGAATCCCGTAGGGTTAAGTCTCTGTTTGTAGTATTCACTCAATGTATTGCCATGTGAGAAAAACTCTATTTCTTTTTTTTTTTTTCAATTTTTCATTTTTTATGTAATTGGTCTGGTCTGTCTGGACCGAGTACCTCTTCAGGAGTGGATTGAAACAGGATACTATTAATCTCCTATATATACAACTTTGTGAGATACCGCTCACCACAATCTTAAATAATACATAGGAAGCAATATAATTCCAGCTGGTGCAAAGGGGATAGTAATGACAGACATAAACACATAAGGAGAAAAGGAATTCTCCTAAAAAGATCCCCATTCATTGCACAACAAAGCTGAAAGTAATAATCAAGGTTCAAATACCCACTAGAAATGTGATAGAATAGGCTGTAAAGGGTACCAACAAGTAACCGCTCCCAGCACTGTGGGAGGACAGTTACCACCAATGCAAATAAAAAAATAATAAATACTTTAATCATCAAAATAATCGACGCAATAACACTTACTCACACTACCATAAAAATATTCAAAACACATATAACGGGTGAATTGAGGTTCAGGGATGTCTAGGGATAACTCCAGAATAATGCAGCAATATACATCCCCTAACCAGATGTTCCGATCATGAGTGTGAGACACAATGGGTTAATAGAAATAATTAGCATATAGTAATCATCCCTCTTGTCTCAGGGTGGAGTGCTCTTACACGTAAGGCCGATAGATAAATGCTGTAAATCATATCATAGTTAGTATAATCGTGGTACAAACAGCATAAGGTGCAGCGCACCGAGTGTAACCATATACTAATTGTAATATATCAATCGGCCAAGTGTATCCCTATATAGGTTCTAGCACAACGGAGCATGCCACAATGGGTGTAGTGCACAAACTGCAAGCTAATAACCTGCTCGATCAGAGCCCGGCCGTAACCCAGCTATAGCCACCCCATCAAACACGATCAGGAACGATCTCACCCTTAGCACCTCCTAAACGACATCAACGCGATGACGTCATGCCCGACGTACGTTTCGCGCATAAGGGGCTGGCGCTTTCTCACCCACCCTTATACCTTGATAAAGGACTATCTATAATCCGAAACGCGTTGGTGTGTGTTGTATTTACCTGTATCCATTAAATTAGCTTGTATATGGGAACGCTTCCTGATGGCTGTTTTTCTTTTATTGCTGGACATGGTGCTCCGTTTTTCCCGTTTTTCCCTCTGATGTCTACTCACCGACGGAGGCACATTCAACCCTGGGCTACTGGATCTACAAACAGGATGATTACTGCACTACATTCAAGTGAGTCTGTTCCAGTTTAACCCCTTATGTCTTCAAGCAAATAGGATGTTTATTCTACTGGTCACCGGCAGGTGCAAATGATTTATCCTTACTACTGTGCTGAGTGGGATCATTTCCAAAACCAGGTTACATCCTTATAGACATTATTCATACAAGGGTTGCCTTATTCCAAGCAATATTCTACTTTGCTATTACAGTTGTTTCTCAGAGCACTATACAACATGTTCCTTCATTGGTACCCTTTACAGCCTATTCTATCACATTTCTAGTGGGTATTTGAACATTGATTATTACTTTCAGCTTTGTTGTGCAGTGAATGGGGAACTTTTTAGGAGAATTCCTTTTCTCCTTATGTGTTTATGTCTACTATTAATCTCCTCCTCATTTAAGGATTTAACCTTAGCTTTATGAGTAAGTCCAAAAGACAGATTTCCAAGCCCTTCCATAAAATGAACACTAAGTACCTGGGATATGCTGGGAGAATTTCAACGTCTCCAAAGATTATTTCAAATACATAATAATTTCATGATACAAAAAGATTGCAACTGCAGAATGGTATCAGATTGATAAGCCCAAAAGGGCCTTTCTAGGGTGCAAGCAGAAAGACAGGATATCAATACAAACAAAAAGAGGTATGCTGCACACCAATTAATAAAACATATACAAACAGTTTACCGGTGCTGCTGGGTCAAGGAGTACCTGTCAGGGTTAATCTTAATGTGGTCAGACAGAAACTAGAGGCAAATCACACAGCAGTTCCACCAGTAGATGTTTTCATGCTCCTGTTGCACTTCATCCTGCACAAAAATTATTTCAGGCTTGAAACCAATTTCTACTTATAGATCATGGGTACAGCAATGGGGAGTAATGTGGCACCCTCCTATGCCAATTTAAATATGTCTGATTTTGAAGACAAACACATTCTGAACACCATGTTTTATGGAAAAATGCTCTTTTACTGTCATTATATAGATGACTTCTTTTTCATTTTGGGAGGGGACAGACGATGAATTAGTGGAGTTCTCCACATATCTAGAACAAGTTCCCACACTGGTTAAATTTACCAACAACTGGAGTAGAACTCAGATATCATATTTAGATGTAATAATTAACTACGACGGGCACAAATTACATACAGATCTATTCTGAAAGCTCACAGATAGAAATTCAACACTACATGGTTCCAGTTTCCACCCAGATTCACTTAAAAGAATGTTACCTTTTTCTCAAAAATTCAGAGCAAGCAGGATTGTTGGTAGACCTGTACAACTGGAGAATACCCTGAGAGAAATTAAGACAAGGTTTTTAGCTCGAAGGCATAAACGCCCCAGCGTAGAAAAAGCCTTAAGTAAGGTACAGCAAAATGATTACCAACGAGATGAGTCAGAAAAAATGACATTTGTGAGCAAATACGCAACGGCAAGCAGATTTATTTAAAAAAATCATTCAAAAGCATTGGAGTTTTCTGCAAGCAGATATATCACTACGTTCTATCTGCAAAGAATTTCCTAGGTTTGCCTACCAGAGGCGAAAACCTTAAGGATATTCTTATTTAGGCAGATAAGAAGGAACATTATGTAGCACCTAATTTTCTTAGTGACCCTAAACCAGGATGTTTCAAGTGTTTTAACTGCTCAGTGTGCAATAGCCTTATGACAGGTAATGAATTTGGTCACCCAAGGAGTGGGGCCAAATTCAAAATAAACAATAGGATCACCGGCACTACCACACATCGTGTACATCATAAAATGCCCGTGTGGTCTTATGTATGCAGGAAAAACGAACAGGATGTTAAAGACTCGATTTATTGAACATAAGAGCAGGATAAATAATAAGTCAGAAGACACTGTATTGATTACCCACTGTGCAGAATTTAAGCACACTGTTTCGTCCCTTAGACTCATGGGAATTGTCCAAATTAAAAAGACTGCTGCAGGTTGTGGTAAAGAAACAATTTTATTGCAACGTGAAACTTTTTGGACTTACACCCTTGATACAGTACATTCTAGGGGTCTCAATGACTATACTGTATATCATTCAATTGTTTTCTCAAGAGAAGATAGGGCTACATATTATTTGCACTCATCCACCGCCTGTTTGGCTGCTGTTGTTGCTGTCGTTTCATCAAGACTTTGTGCCTTATAGAATACAATAAGTAGCACCAGAGCAGACTGACGAGCATTCCTTCCTTTACATTTTTGTGTTTTTTTTTTTTTTTTTAAGCACTCACTTTTCACTCAGATTCATTGTATAGCACATAAGGGAATGTCCCCCCTGATTTTGTCAAACTTTCTCATATATAAAGGTCAGAAGGAACAGAGGTGCGCTGGGGAGATGTCCAGATCATACATGGGACGTATGGAGGACAAGTTACCCGAAGCACCTTCACGGGAGAGATGACTCACGCGCAGCAAAGTCCAAATGGAGCCCATCTACCGGAATCATCGAGAGACGTCGGGAGCAAAGTAAGGACACACACGCAGGCCGCAATGATGTCACAGATACGGGAATACGGAAGAGCGGGGCCTTGGAACGCAAAGGTAGAGGACACATGCGCAGAAGAAAAGATTTTGAGACACTATAAAGTCGGACAGTATTGGACTAATCAGAGGGGGGCAGATGAGGGACAGCTGGTGGTAATTTTCACTTGTAATTGATTTCTGTTGGGAGTATAAATACTGGGCTTATCCTCAGTTATTACATGCCTAGTCACTTGATAAAGACCTGTTTTGGTTGAAACGTTGTGTGGCACGAAAAAAATATCTTTATTAGAAAATCCATAGCGCGTTGGATCCACTTTTTCTTTTGCATAGATTTGGATTAACCCTGACAAGTACTCCTTGAACCAGCAGCACCAGTAAACTGTATGTATATGTTTTATTAATTGGTGTGCAGCATACCTCTTTTTGCCTTCCTTGTCCGCAGCACCTGCCATCTTATACATTTTTAATGACTCAGATACTTTGGAACTTGAAAAGGCAAAAGAAGCACCAGCATCTAAATGTTAATATGTACAAAAAAAACGATATCCTTAAAGTGACATAAAAGTGTACATAGAGATTTGATGTACAACTGTACAATTCCTGATGGTGAGCAGATGGTGCGCAGAGCCAAATGGTCTCTGATCTCCGACGGTAGTTACAAGCCCCACTGCTGGAGTCCTGAGAGGAGGGATTACCCCTGCGGAAGCTAGTAGCAAAATACACAGGGTTGAACAGCGCAGGGCACCGTAGGTGTTTCGCTAAGCACTAAATAAAGTGCTTACTCTGTATCGCATTTGTGTAAGCTATGCCACGGACTTGAAATCTTGTGAAGTGATACTGTCTTTCGTCTAATTCGTACCTGACTACCACCTGATGGAGAGGTGAAGTGGATAGTTGCACCATTTCGGCACAGTGGGGCTGACGCCTCTGGATATCAGAGGACGAAGGAGGAAATGATAAACTCCAATTCATCTTAAACATAAGTCAGTCTAGGGAGAGTGTGAAAGACCAGTCTCCTTTTATTTCATCATCTGCAAAGAAGATACTATCTACTTTGATATATGTGTAAGTGCCATTTATCGTAGTTAAAAAGTCTGACATTTGGTTCAGTGTTACACCGCTGGATTTTCTCCTTTTCGTTTTCATTTATCCATTTGGTCCACGCACCAGAGGACCTTCGTGTTTTTTTTGTTTTGTTTTTTCCTTTTCCAACTTTGGAACGTGAGAATCAGCCTGATGTGGCTCCAGTTCCTGAACTAGAAAAAAAGGTTACATAAGTACTAGAGCCAGATGGAAAGCTCAAGTAGCCACCAATTTCCCAAGAAACCCAAAGCCACACACAGATGTAGCAATACTTACTGTCCTTGTGGCCACAAAGAAAAATGCGGAGACCCGAGACCCGAACGCGACCCCTCAGCGCCCCCTGGGCAGATGCAAGGCTTGAGGCTCGTCAGGATTAATGCTGGGGGTTCAATGCTTTTCAATGGGACCCCATAGCATTAATCCTTCGCTTGATGTGCCATCCTGCAGGAAGAAAATACCACTATGACCCTTTCCAAAGAGCTGCGCAGCCGGCGCCGGTCACTGCCTGTAGCCGCCTCTGTCTGCTGTCTGGATCCGTGTCTCTGCTCGCTGAAGGTAAGCAGGACTGTATTTCCCTCCACCTAGAGGATGTAGATGCCCTTATATGGGACTCTACATCATGAGGGTGAGGCTATATGACCATATTTGGGTATCTGCATCATCAAGTGTCTGGACATGAAAGGGGGACAATGGTATAATGTTGTGTTCTCTAGGGGACCAATGTCATGCACTCCATCTGCATCTCATTCAAATTTCCCAATGTTATGGATTGCAGGTAGCTTAGGACATATATAGCATAATTAGTACAGCTTAGGTACAGCTTGGAGCATATTATCAATATGCTCCAAGCTGTACCTAAGCTGTACTAATTATGCTATATATGTCCTAAGCTACCTGCAATCCATAACACCAACCTAAATGTAGTAACACTAACCACCTCTAGATTTCAACTTCATTAAAAACATAGTAATTATTATATTTTATGTTCAATATTTGCATGATTAAAGATAACTTTATATGTTAAATGTTATGCATAATGCCTTATTTACAGGAGTGGAATAGTTACACTTGTAGAATGTTTAAAGTACTGTATTTCTTGTGGAATGTGACTGTGAGTAAATATCGCAACAATATTCAGCCTATTTATTTTAGTGCAATAGTGTAGACATATGGTGCCATATAGTGGTATTGAATTGCAATAACTAATATTTGGTTTGTTTATCAAATGCTGTAGATTTGGAAACCAGCAACACATTTTTTTAAAAGGGAGTCATTTCTGATTCTGAGTAATTGAAAAAAAATTGATCACGTTGTTTTGCTTATGAAACATATATTTTCTACTTTGGCTACATATATGTACTATACAGTAACTGATTAACACTGAAAATGGCAAATTTCACAAATCATTTGAAAATTATTTTCTACTGTACATCTCTGGAAAGAAAGGTTGATGATAAATGACCTGAAGATAAATATCAAAGTATATATAAAGTATATATAAAGACTACGAAAAGATACACGTTAGAGAAACAAATTGAAATCCGGAAATAAATATGCAAATGATCTTCAAGTATTTAAGGGTGCAAGATGGAGCTAGGAATTATATCTGAGCACCCCACCCACATACAATACACACTAAACCAATAGCAGCAGCCTGAATCACCAACAACAAGGGTGAAAAATATAAAACAACATTATCTTCCTACATAAACACCAGGATTTAGATAACAAGGTGTCATGATAATGTCATAAAGAAATAGATATTTTAACCCCTCTGGTGCTTAAGGGGTTAATGAGATACACTTCTTATAACAAAATACAAAATGCTGAGTTTGGAACTGGTCAGGACTGTTTCTTTGAGCATCTATACCCCCTAGTAATCTATATTGAATGCATAGATGAACTTACTAACAACAAGAAAGACATGAAAGATATTTTTTTATCTTACTATGTTCATCAACCATCCAGAAATTTTCTACGAGATCTAGAATCAACAGCAACTCCAATCAAGGTTTTTTTGCTATTACTATACTGATTCAACTGCTTCACTATTAGTACAGATGTTGTTAATATTCTAAATATGGTTTTAGATTGTTATCGTCTGTGAATATTTGAGGTGTAGATTTTGCTATTAAAAGCAATACACAAAGGTTATACCTCAATATTTGAAAAGAAGATTAAAAGTGTTATTGGAAGATTTTCTGTATTTCCATATATCCTATTTTTAATATTAATTTGGAATATTTGTTGTACAGCTGTGAAATCAAGATGTTGCTATCTAGACAATAGTCTGGATAGATCATTCAGGTATAAAAAATATTGATAAGCTTATCAAGGTTCAGGTCTAGTTGCCAAATATTGTCTATATTCATTTGTGTATTTTAATAAATTGTTTATTTTATTTACCTAATACTCCTCAACTTTCTCCTCAGAAACCTCGGTACAATTATACCTACCCATAATTATACTGTTTAAAATACATATTAATGTGCCAAGTTGATATAGCTTGGTACATCTGTATTTGCCCACAATTACATTGTTTCATTGAAAAGTTTATGCGCCAAGTTGTCTTCAGATGATTATAAAACTGCCGGCCATCTGGGTATTCACAAAACACAGGAACTATTGTCCCGCTCCTTTTGGTGGCCCAAATTTCAACAGATCGTGGGAAATAATTCCCCAATTTCATTGGTTGTAGTACACCATGTGACTCCCTTTTGGATGACGTCACATACTTGACCTAAAATGATTCCATCAAATGGTGTACTACAACCAATAATATTGGGAATCATTTCCCACGATCTGATTGGCTAAAATACCATGCGACACCAGCCATCTTGGAATTAGTGACGTCATGGTAAAGGGAAATGAAGCACAGCAAGTCTGATTGGCTGGCTTCATTCTCTTTAAATTACTTCATAAAAACCCATTAAAATCGGCACAAGGTTTTAAGAGGCAATCAGATGGCTGTTGAACAGTTCCCGCCCAAATGTCACATCACAAGCCATATTTAAGGCCGTGACGCCTCATTTGAGCCCAAGAAGACGATGAGACAACATCAGTTAGGATCTACCATGGAGTTTTTTTGATTGAAAGATGAAGACAGAAGATAAAGAAAATGAAGAAATAATTACAGAAGAAGATAGAAGAAGCGGATTGAAGATAAAAGAAAGAAGAATTGGGTACCTGATCCGGATCTTCATGGCGGATGTCATCGGATGCAGTTTGAGGCCTTCGCAGTACGTGAGCTTCCTGATTCCCCGGGAGTCGGAGGGCCAACACTTCTAAAGGTAAGTAAAATATTGAATGTATGTAAATGTATTTTTTTACAGGTTTTTCGATTGGATATGATTTTTTTTTCACTGCCGATTGACTGATAATGTATTAATATGTACCCTTTTAGGGTACAGATCAATACATTATTAGGCCAATAATTTGTTTTTATTTTCTTACTTTGTATTGAGTATGATTTTTTTTTCTGTGTGGTTAATATGTGGATGTAATTGTTTGTGATTTTGCTGCCTTATTTTAAAAAACATTTGCGATTGATTTTCGTTTTTAATTAATGATGTCTTGCGTTGGGGTGCTTTTTTTTTTTTTTTTTGTTTCAATTTTTTTTATTAGGCATATATACATTGGACAAACATAGTGAGATATTCTTTAGCCTAATACGGTGTTTTTTGTTTTTTATGTGAAAAGAGTGAGATAGGTTAGAGTAGGTCCTCGCAAGGCCTCTGATCCACTTAGTGGACCAAAAGAAAGAGCGAGAAGAGAAGGGGGGGGGGTTGGTACTCAACCTCTTATCCCGGTCACCAGGAGCCCGCACTGCATCTTTCTTCTCAAATGCCTGAGTCGCCTCCTCATCTAAATGTAAAGGTTTTTACCCTGTTGGTAGGATCAGCCATGGTTCCCAGACTTTATAAAAAGTCGTTGTGGTTCTTTTCAGAAAAGCGGACAGTTTTTCCATTAGCATTACTTCATTGATCCGTTTTTTCACTGTTTGCTTGGAGGGGGGTGATACTTTCTTCCATGAGGCAGCCACTGCACATCTAGCCGCCGTAAGAATGAAGGAGATTCATTTTCTTACTGGATGGTCAATGTGCTCCATTGGCCTGGCCAGTAAGTAGGTCAGCGGATCAATGGGTATTGTGAGGTCTGTGACCTCTTTTATTATAGTTTGTATAGTAAGCCAATATTTCTGAATCTTTCGGACACAACCACCAAATGTGGGCCATGTCACCCTTTTGTCTGCAGCCTCTCCAGCATAAGTCTGAGGCCAGAGGGTACTGTAGATTTGTCTTAATCTCACTGAGGTAGGATACCAGTGGAACAATATTTTATAGATATTTTCTTTCGTTGTGGTACATATGGAAGTTCCTGAGGCAGATTCCCATGTATCTTCCCAGTCCTCTCTGTCTATAACTGTATTCAATTCAGCTGCCCATTTGAGCATATACTCATGGATAGGAGGGTCTGCTGACATCTCCAATTCAGTGTATATTTTAGTTATTAGACCTTTTTGATGAGCAGTGTTACGGCACAGCTTCTCAATATTAGTGAGGGAGAAATTCCAATGTTGGGGATATTTTCTGTGTGAAGTGTCGAATTTGGAGATATTTGAACACGTTTAATTCTGGAATTTCATATTTGCTTCTTAATCCTTGGTAGCTCAGGAACTTTCCTAAGCTCAACAGATCAGCGATCGCCCTGATACCTTTTGATTTAAATTGGTCAAATTGTCTGGGTTCACAACCGGGAGGAGATTTGGGGGTTTTGAAAATTGGAATGAGTTGGGAGTTAGTGGTTGTGATCTTATATTTAAATTTAGATTTCATCCATATCTCCCACGTATGCCTCATCGCTCCTAATTTAAATTTACAGATTTGTGTGTCTCCTCTGTTCAGGGACCAAAGGCATGTTTATTTATTTATTTATAAAATATTTTACCAGGAAGTAATACATTGAGAGTTACCTCTCGTTTTCAAGTATGTCCTGGGCACAGAGTTAAGACAAATAATACATGGTTACAAATATAGTTACATAATGAGCAGGGTATACATTATATACAAGACATTGCATGCATAGTTAAAGATAATTTGTATTATGGGCGTATGAAACAGTTACAGACCAGATTAAAATGTGTGACAGCCTGAGATTTGAAAGAACTTAGACTGGTGGTGGATGTAAGAGTCTCTGGTAGGTTGTTCCAGTTTTGGGGTGCACGGTAAAAGAAGGAGGAGCGGCCGGATACTTTGTTGAGCCTTGGGATCATGAACAGTCTTTTGGAGTCTCGAGTGATGACCAATCTAGTTATTTGAGCATTTCGCAGTGATGTGTGTTATAGTTGCATTGGAGAACAAAATGACAAATTGAGTTGTAGAGGGTGTTAAGTTTGCTAATGTGGGTTTGAGGTGCCGAGCCATATACTATATCTCCATAGTCAATAATTGGCATTAGCATCTGCTGTGCGATACGTTTTCTGACCAAGAGACTTAGGGAGGATTTGTTCCTGTAAAGTACCCCTAGTTTGGCATAGGTCTTGGTTGTCAGGGTATCAATGTGCATCCCGAATGTTAAGTGGGAGTCAAACCATATGCCCAGGTATTTAAAACTAGTAACAGTTGGCAGAGAAGGCGTGCCGGCGTATTGTGATTCTATATCTAGCCAGCAGTATTGATCTGGATCGGCATTCCATACTACTGCCTGTCTCAATTGGGTGGCTTGATAATATCTTGTAATATCTGGGACTCCGAGGCCTCCTCTCCCCTTTGATGAAAGCAGAACTGACTTGGCAATCCTGGGTCTTTTACCCTGCCAAATAAAATGAAACAGCCTTTTCTGGATATTTTTCAGTTCTGAGCCAGGTACATGGACCGGGAGTGTCTGGAAGTAATATAATAATCTGGGGAGTATATTCATTTTGACCGAGATCATTCTCCCGATCCATGATCTCTGATAACCTTCCCATTTATCTAGATCGTTTTTAATTTTCCTGAAAAGGGCTGGATAATTGTGTTGATATAGGGATTGGTAGTTCCTTGATACATTCACTCCTAAGTTTTTAATGTATGAGGAACTCCATCGGTAATTAAAATTTAGTTTAAGTAAGTCCGCTTCTGGCTCTGGTAAGTTTAGGTTTAGGGCTTCAGATTTGTTGTTGTTGATTTTATATCCTGATATTTTACCGAAATCCAGTAATTCCTTTTGGAGATTGGGAAGGGAAATCTGGGGTTTGGACAGAATTAGGATTATGTCATCGGCAAACAGAGATATTTTATACTTTTTATTCCCAATTTCTATACCCTGGATGTTAGCGTTTTCTCGTATTTTGGATGCTAGGGGTTCTATAGTCAGCACAAAGAGGAGGGGGGATAGGGGGCATCCTTGCCTTGTGCCGTTTTTAATATTAAATCGTTGTAGGCTGCCCCCTGGAAGTTTTACCATGGCCGATGGGTTTTGGTAAAGCCTACGGACACCCTCTAGATATGTGTCCTTGAAGCCAAATTTTCGTAAAGTGTTATCTAAAAATAGCCAATCAATCCTATCGAACACCTTCTCTGCGTCCAGGCTTAATATTATCGCTTTGGTTCCTGTAAGATGCACATGATTAATTATGTTAATGATCTTGCGGGTCTTGTTGTCTGAGGCTTGTCTGCCCGCGACAAACCCAACTTGGTCTATATTAATTAGTCTGGGTAGTATAGGATTCAGCCTATTTGCTAGAATTTTACTATATAATTTGAGGTCATTATTTAGAAGGGAGATTGGACGATAGCTTCCACATTGCATCGGGTCTCTTCCATCTTTATGTATAATTGCTAAGTTGGCTAGGGACATTGAGGTTGGGATTGGGTTCCCTTCCATGAAAAAGTTAAACATTTTTAGTAGATGCGTGGATAGTATTAGTAGGAATCTCTTATAGTAAACATTGGTGAACCCATCAGGGCCGGGGGACTTGGATACCTTCAGCACTTTCACAGCTTCTGCCAGTTCCTCTTTTGATATTTCAGCATTAAGTCTTGCATTTTCCTCCTCTGTTAATGTAGGTAAATGGCAACTGTTTAGATACTTTGTTATGGATTCCGATGCTGTTGGTTCAGAATATCCATTTTGAGTTTTTAGGTTATATAATTTGGTATAGAATTTAATGAATTCTTCTGCTATTTTTTTGTCATTATATTGTATCTCACCAGACCTATTTTTGATCGCTGTTATTTGAGATCTTTTCTGTATCTCTCTCAGTTTGCTAGCTAAGAGTCTATCAGCTTTATTGCCTTTGTCATAGTATTGTTGGTTGGTTCATTTGAGGGCTTTTTCTACGTCCTCTAGTTGGGCCTGTTTTAATTAAGGTCTAGTTGTGGTCAATGCTTCATAGATTTTCTTCGATGGGTTTGTTTTATGTAGTTGCTCAAGTTTGATAATTGTATCTGTTAAATCTTTGACCAGTTTTAGTTTGACCTTTTTCCTATGGGATGCAATAGAGATGAACTTACCTCTGATTGCCGCCTTATGGGCCTCCCATAGGATCGCCGGGGATGTGACTGATCCTGAGTTAAAGAAAAAGTAGTCCTTAAGTGCTGTTTTGATCTCTTTCTCTATCTCAAGATGGTTCAATAGGGAGTCATTTAACCTCCAGTTATAGGAATTTGATTTCACAAATGGGACGGTGAGGGTTAGGGTGATAGGTGCATGGTCTGACCAGGTAATTGGGCCGATGTCCGACATTGAGGTGGCCTCTAGAACATTCTTGGATACCAAAAAGTAGTCGATACGGGAATAGGTCTGGTGAGGTGCTGAGTAGAAGGTATAGTCCTTTTGAACCTGGTGTTGGGATCTCCAAATGTCGACCAATGAGAAATCATTAATTATCCCCCTAAACCTTTTCCCAGTTTGTTGGGAGTGGGCTGAATGGGGACGGCCCGTTGCAGATGATTTGTCCTCGGTGGGGTTTAGGACCATATTTAGGTCGCCTCTGATCAGTACCGATGACAAATATCCAGGGTCAACGCCCTCAAGAACTGTTTTTAAAAATTCTGTTTGGTTCTCGTTAGGTGCATATATGTTGATCAGGGCGATCGCTGTACCAGACAGTGAGCTGTATACCACTAAAAATCTACCCTCTGGGTCCACTATTGTTTTTACATGATTGAATGGTGTTCCCTGTCAGAGCAGAATAGCGACTCCCCCTTTCTTACTACTAAATGACGCAAAAAAGCTCATTGGGAACACTTTTTTAAACAAATTGGGTGGGTCTTGGGTTGTGAAGTGGGTCTCCTGTAAGAATATAATATCACCCCCTGATCTTTTCATTTCTTGGAGAGCTAATCTCCTTTTCCTGTTATTTTGTAATCCCTTCACGTTTAGGAAGATTATCTTAATTGCGGTTGGGTTAGTCATTGGATCTTTTTGTTGTGTGAAACCCTTGGACCTCTCCTTTCCCACTGGGGAGGTCTTGACCCGATATCCTAGAGAGTAGGTATTGCTCCAGCAAACATATAAGATGGGTGTACATTTTGTGAGGGTTTGGTGGGGGGGAGGAGGAGGGGGAAGTAGAGATGGAAGAGAGAAAGATCTGCTGGGACAGAATCAGCAGATGGAGAGTAGCAGAAAGTAGGTCTAAATTAGACCTTAACAAAGTATTGCCAGTCTTTTGGACGACCGGCATTTGGGCTCGAAGCCCTTTCGGGGGTGGGTCCATCGACAACGGCCGACGGGTATCAGAAGGGTCCAGACCCTCTAACATTTTTGTCAAATACTTTTCCCCCTATCATATATATTGTCATGTAGGCTCTTTGGCATATCTCGTAGGGGGGGGGAAGGGGGTCAAGGAATTGTGGGGGGGGGCAAAGAGAGGGGGGGAGGGGGAGTGGGAGGGAGGGTTTGAGGTGAAGGGCGGGGGTGAGAGGGGGGGGGAGTGAGAGACATATCATTCACACTATACAGTAACTATTATGCACACGAAACAGCACTTGTTGAAAACCTAGCACAGTTCCATGGTGGATGTATCTTTTCCAATGGTTAAATTCGATCCACAAGGGAGGGGAATAGGGGGGCGGGTTGGGGGGGGGGAAAGGGAGGGTGGAGAGGGAGGGGGGAAGGGAGGGAGGGGGAGGGGGTGGCGAGGGACGACGACAGCGAGGAACTTATATTTCAACAAAACATATAACGATAACTGTGTATTGCAACAGGGCTGATTCAAACTTATTTTCAACAATACATGCAACGAGAACTGTGTACTGTAACAGGATTGGTTTAAGTCTTGATAAAGCTTTTTGGGAGAGGGGGAAAGGGAGGGGTGGGGAGGGAAGGGATGGAGGAGTGGGGAGGGAAGGGAGAGAGAGGGGTGGGGGGGAGGGAAAGGGAGGGAGGGGAGGGGGGGAAGGGATGCGCGAGAGGAGGGGAGCACGGGGGAGCGGAGGGGGGGGGAGAGGGAAAAGGGGGGGGGGGAAGGGAAGGGTGGTAGGGAACATTTCTTTCACTATATAACAGTGAACAGGAAATCTGTATAATACATGTGACTTGTTTATGAGAAAGTTCAACATAACTATTCTGCTATTAACTATGCTCAGTGGAACTTGAGCCATACAGTAAAGTCATGACTTATCCCTACTTGTAACCCTGGTTATTAACTGGGGCTCAAACATGCCCTTGCAAAACCTTTGAAGATCCAAGGCTATTCCGGTCATCAGGATCAATTGATCTGTCCTCGGTGGAGCCTCTCAATGTCCAGGCTCGACAGGTAGGCCGGCAGCGTCGAACATCGGGACCTCGGGTAATCGCATATCTGCCAGCCCCTTTGCCGTGCGGGGGGGGAGGTTGATTCAGTGGGACTCCTCTAGCGCCCATGTCTCCTGGTAATACGGGTCTCAGACCTGGGGCCCCTCACATGAGCAAATCGTGTACGCTGGTTGAGGGTGTCTCCCGACCCACACCCGGTCACCTCCTCAGAAAACGCTCACCCTCCCTCCACCCGCGGTTAACACCCAGGCACTCCGGGGACCCAGCTCCTCTCACCATTTCTCCGAAGACAGGTCGGCACTCCAGGGGAAGGCAGAAGAAAGAGAGGGGTGGATGGGAGGACGCGATCTTCACAGTCACCCACCTCTCTGCTGTGCTCGATCAATATCATCCGGTTGAGTGTTCGGCTGGGTTGTTAGGTCTTGTTGACATCTGCAGGGGCACATCTAGCTCCCGGATCTGTTGGTCGGCAGTTGCAATCTGGCTCCTCCGAGTGGGGGTATCTGGGCTCATCGTTTGGTATCTTCTTGGTTCCTGGTGTCTTCATAGCCAACAGGGCTAAACGGTAAGTAGGTAAACGGAAAAAAATTGAGGAGACAAAGAACCTTTATTTGTTTTTCTGTTGCCGCAGCCCTGCTATCCTCTCTGAGGTTCTGATAGGAGCTTCTTCAGCCTCAGCTCTCTGGGTCCGGGATGTCTCGGCACTACAAGCAGGGGGGGGGGGCAGTTCAGGCCCAGCACGTGGGCAAATTGCGCCATCTCTTCTGGTTGCCTGATGCTGAGGTACTTTCCGTTTTTATTCGCCACCAGTTTGAACGGGAACCCCCATTTATATTTTATTTCATTGTCTCGCAGTAGGAGCGTTAGAGGTCGTAGTTCTTTGCGGCGGTTGATTGTGACTTTGGATAAGTCACTGTACACCTGCAGAGGGTCCTCCTTGAATTTGATAGGTTCTCTTTCCCGACAGGCCTCCATCAGTTTTTCTTTGGTGGCATGTCTGTGCAGGCGGACAATCACATCCCTCCTACGACTGGGATCGTCCGATCTTGGTCCCAGCGTGCGATGTGCTCTGTCCATTTCAAGGTCCCTGTCGTTCAGTTCGCCACAGACTGAGGTGAAAAACTCCATAAGGTAAGTCCTGAGTTGACCAGGGAGAACCGTTTCGGGGACACCGCGGATCCTTATGTTTTGCCGCCTGTCCCGGTTCTCCTGGTCTTCCAAGCTGTCCTTCAGGCAATTGACCTCCATTCCTAACCGGAATATTTCATCATCTGCTGCAGCTTGTAACTGTAAGGCCTCATCCATCTTGTTTTCTAATTCTGATGTGCGTTCAGTGAGGCCTGTAAGGTCCTGTTTTAGTTCTATTACTGCAGCTTTTAGGTCAGCTTGTAATGATAGGTGAAGCTTTTCGAGCATCGAGGCCATTAAATCTTCCATATATCCTCGGGTCACTCCCTCCTCTCGGCTCACATTTTCCTCAGGCCGATCCCGGCCCGGTGCTGATTGCTTGGGGCCACGTGCGCTGGTTGGCACGGCGCCTTCTTGACTTTTAGCTCCCGTATTGGAGCCCCGCTGTGTGGGGGAGAAAAACCTTGAGACCCCTTGGGTCGGTTGAGCCTTCGGCTTATTAGACATGGCTCGTTGTGCAGCGGTCTAGGGGGATTGTTTTTAAGTCACTTAATTTGGGGGAAAAGCACTTCTAATTATGATTATTTACGAGGGTCTGTGGAGCTCTCCTCTCACACAGCCATCTTCGCTGACGTCCTGGAAACGCCCATGGGGTGCTGTTTTTAATGGTTGTGTTGCCGAGTTTTATTAATTAATTGCTTTGATTGGTTAATGGTTGAATTAATTCCTTGTAGTTTAGCTGTGTTGTTTTATTAATTAATTGCTTTGATTGGTTATTGGTTGAATTAATTCCTTGTTTAGCTGTGTTGTTTTATTAATTAATTGCTTTGATTGGTTATTGGTTGAATTAATTCCTTGTTTAGCTGTGTTGTTTTATTAATTAATTGCTTTGATTGGTTAATGGTTGAATTAATTAATTGTTCTGCTGGTTAGTGCTTGTATTAATTGCATTTGTTGGCTAGTGATTTTATTTAGTGGATTGGTGCCCATTAAGTGCTATAGTATCTTATCATGCCCATATTATTATATGGGTATGATGTACCACTATGACACTCAATGGGTACAGGGTGGGTATAGTGGGTCCGAAATGGGTGGTTAGGCATGCTGGGTGGGTAGCGGGGAAGGGTGGGTTAACCTCTTAATTTTTATAGCGGTTATTAACTGCTAAGGTGATTAAGGGGCTAGGGGACATTAGATTGTATTTATTATGTATTCTTTCTGGCCACGGAGGACAGGGACCTGCAGTAAGCTGACGAGGATGCCTGTTGCAGGGTACATGCAACTACACACGTGGGTTTCTTGCCAAGGTTTATTTATTTAGCCTTAACAGATATACAACACACAAAACAAAAATAGCTTTTCTTCAGCAAAAACAAAAACAAAACAGTTTCTCTTTAGCAGACAGTGTGTAACTCAGGCAGCAACCCTTTTCTAAGCAGGAGACAGACAGTTTATAATTCAGTTACTTTGTTTATCAGACCTTGTTTTCAGGAATCACTTTAGCAGCAGCTTACTCCTCTCTCATCAACAGCCTCCCTCTGTCTACAGCCTGGGTTTTAACACACCTTGATTAGGCAGCTGGGATCCAACTAATTATCCTGAGGTTCCCAGCTGAAGTTAACCTAGTCAGTGCTGCACTGCAGACTAGACATAGGTTTTCCAGGCATATAACTGGTGGCTTTTGTTTACCCTGTCACATTCCTCCCCTGTTAGTGTGTGGCTGGGGCTACGCACGGCTGAAGCCCGACCATCCACCCCTTCTCTAGAAAAGAAGTCAGCATTTGCATTCTCTTTTCCCGGCCTATGCTGAATCTCAAATGAGAAGGGTTGGAGGGCCATATACCACCTAGTCAATCTAGCATTGGAATCCTTCATGCTATTTAACCACTTCAGTGGAGCATGATCCGTCACCAAAGTAAAATGGACTCCTGCCAGGTAATGCCTCAAAGCCTCGATTGCCCACTTTACTGCTAGGCACTCTTTCTCAATAACTGAGTAGTTTTTTTTCCCTTGGGAACAATTTCCTACTCAGGAAAAGGATACTCCCTCAAACTGTTCAACTCCCTCAAACTGTTGTTACAACACTGCCCCTAGCCCTATCTCTGATGCATCTGTTTGCACTATAAAAGGGCTGTTGAAGTCTGGGCTTCTAAGGATGGGACCCTCTGATAGACACCTTTTTATGTCCTCAAAGGCTCTCTGACAATCCCTTGACCACACCACTGGTGTAGGGGCACACTTTTTTGTGAGGTCCGTTAAAGGGGCTGCCACTTCCGAATAGTTGGGGATGAACCGCCGGTAGTACCCTGCTAACCCAGCAGAGAGCGTACCTGCGTTTTTGTTTGGGGGGTCGGAACTTCTTTCAGGGCAGCTACCTTGTCGGCCTTACTTTTCCACCTCCCACTGCATACCCTAAGTATTTGGTTTCCGCTTTACCCAAGGCACATTTCTTAGGGTTGGCTGTGAGTCCTGCCTCTCTTAGAGATTTGAGGACCGCTTTCAGCCTATTTAGATGGTCCCGCCAGTATTTACTATAAATGACAATGTCTTCTAGGTAGGCTGCGGCATAAGTCCGATGGGGCCTCAGTATCTTATCCATGAGTCTCTGAAATGTGGCTGGGGCTCCATGCAGTCCAAATGGCATTGTCACAAACTGGTATAAACCCATGGGAGTGGCAAAGGCTGTTTTGCATTTGGACTTTTCCTCTAAAGGTATTTGCCAGTATTCTTTTGTCAAGTCCAACGTGGATATATATTCTGCGTTACCAAGGGCGTCAATTAATTCGTCCACCCTTGGCATCAGATATGCGTCAAACTTGGATACCGCATTGACCTTTCGGAGGTCCACACAAAATCTTACCTTCCCATCGGGTTTAGGGACCATAATTAGTGGACTACACCACTCACTGCATGATTCCTCAATCACTCCTAAGTGTAACATTTCTTGTACCTCCTCTACCAGAGCCCTACGACTTTCAGGCAACCTATAAGGACGGGAACGTACTTTTACCCCAGGTGCTGTCTCGATTGCATGGGAAATTAAGTTAGTTTGTACTGGTAAGTCAGAAAAAACATCCTGGAATTGAGTAATTATTGCTAACAAGTCCCCTTTTTGTTCAGAGGACAACTGTTTACCCATTGGGATTTTATCGTCACTCACGATGTTCTCCCGTGGAGGCTGAGGACCCAAGTCCGTTTCCTCCTCCACCGGGTGGATGAATAGAGACCGCTGCATCTTCCAGGGTTTCAGCAAGTTCACATGGTAAATTTGTTCACCCTTCCTGGACCCTGCTTGAGCGATCTCGTAATCCACATCACCCGTACGGTGGAGTACTTCGAATGGGCCCTGCCATTTGGCCAGGAGTTTACTCTCGCAACTGGGTAACAATAACATCACCTGGTCTCCTGGGTGAAACACTCTCATGCGAGCATTCTGATTGTAATGTCTCTCCTGACTGTCCTGGGCTGATCTAAGATTCTCCCTGGCGAAATGGCCAACCACATCTAGGCGCTTCCTAAGGTCTAGTACATATTGCAGGGTATTCTTAGAAGGGGACTGCTGTTCCTCCCAGGACTTCTTTAGGGGGTCTAGGATACCCCGGGGTTGGTGGACATAGAGCAATTCAAAAGGAGAGAATCCCGTGGAGGCCTGGGGAACTTCCGCACTGCAAACAGCAGAAAAGGGAGAAGTTCATCCCAGGCTCTCTTCTCTGAATCTACAAATTTCCTCAGCATCCCTTTTAGAGTTCGGTTAAATCTTTCCACCAATCCGTCAGTTTGTGGATGGTAGACCGATGTCCGAACAGACTTGACCTCTAGTAACTTTAAGACATCCTGCATCAGTTTAGCCATGAAATTTGTACCTTGGTCTGTCAACATAACCTGGGGAAGTCCAACCCGTGAGAACAGTTCCAACAACTTGTTGGCTACTTGCTTCGCCATTGCTGTTCTCAGGGGGAACGCCTCAGGATATTTTGTCGCATAATCAACTATTACAAGGATAAACCTGTGTCCTTTCGCAGAAGGTTCTAGAGGTCCTACCAAGTCTACCCCAATCCTCTCAAAGGGAACTGACACCAAGGGTAGAGGAACCAACGGGGCTGGTTTTTGTCCTTTTGGACTAGTTAGCTGGCACTCCGGACATGCTGCACATAGCTTAGCAATATCACTATGCATCCCTGGCCAATAGAATCGGGATGAAATACGGTCCAATGTTTTATCCCTGCCCAGGTGACCACCCCAAGGGACAGTATGGGCTAGAGTGAACACAGATTTAACAAACGCCTTGGGAACCAATATCTGTCTGGTGACCTCCCCTGTTTGTGTCTGCCTATTCATCCTATATAGGATATCATTTGATAGCTCAAAATGGGGGAATACTATCACCCCCTGTGCATCTAAAATCTGTTCATCAATTTTCACCACCTTGTCATACTATCTAGCAAGGACTGGGTCTTCCCTTTGCTTCTGGCGAAAGTCAGGGAGATACAGGTCTGGTAAATCTCCAGGGCCCATATCCCCCTCCCTTTGGCCATCCCCAGCCATCACTTGTGACCTCTGACTACTAGAATGGTCACCTTGAGACCCAGATTTCTGCAACCAGTCCTGTTTGTCCAAGCGTCTTTGCTTCCGAGTCTTTTGAACCTGGTGTCTACTGGGAAAAAGGTCTGCCGAGAAGGGGAACAGTTTGCCAGGGTTCTCCTGAGCTCTAGAAGGAGGCTCCTCGTGAAGGACTGGGGCCATTAGGTTTGAAAAGAAAGGCCAGTCCCGACCGAGCACAATGGGGGCAGGGAGCCAAGGAGTGACTCCTACTTCGAGGTAAGCCTCCTGACCTTTTACCTGTAGCCAGATTTTGGCCGTCGGATAGCGTTTTACATCGCCGTGTATACATTCTATGCTCCATGGGGAGTCAAAAGAACACACGTTGGGCGGTAACAGTTCCTGGAGGACCAGAGTTTTCCCAGAGCCCGAATCTACAAGGGCCTGGACGTTTTTTCCCCCAATCAGGGCTGGAAGTAGCCAGGGCTTGTAATTTTCCCCAGTAAAAGCCGAGGCGACGGTTCTGCTGAATGAACAATCCATCAGTGGACAGTCCACATACCGGTGGCCTTGTTCTCCGCAGGCGGAACATGGGGAGGGTTCCCTCGCAGGAGGGAGCTGTGGATAGCGCTCCGCTGGACCGGTTACTGGAGACCAGGCATCTGGTGGGTCCTGTGGGCGACGTCCTCGGAAGTTCCTCTCACTTTGCGACGAGCCGACATCCGGAAGGAGATGAGGGTCTCTGCGGGGACCAGCATTTGGACTCCGTCCTTGCTGGAACGACTGCTCCTTCCGTTGGACTTGGCGGTTCCGTGACGGGCCATAGGTTCCCCATTGATCCGACCTCCCTCTTTGGGCGTCCTCTAGTGCCGGTGGAGTCGGGTCCAGGACACTCGCTGCTGCTCAGCCCCAAGGAAGTTCTCCATGAGTCGGACCGCCAAAGCTAGGGTTTCAGCAGCGTGGCGTTTTACCCATGAGCGTGCGGAAGGGGGTATTATTTGTAGAAATTGTTCCAAAACCACCTGCTCAAGGATTGCCTCCTTAGTGCACTCCTCAGGTTGTATCCAGAGCGTACATAAGTCCAATAATCGCTGAGCGAGGACCCGGGGTCTCATCTTAGCGGTGTACTTCATGTTCCGGAACTGCTGCCGGTAGGTCTCTGGGGTCAGACCTAAGCGATCCAGTATGGCGGCTTTTACTTGGCGGTAGTCCATTGCCTGATCTGCTGGGAGACCTTGATATGAGGCCTGGGCTTCTCCTATGAGGAGCGGGGCCAAAGCAGTTGCCCAGAGATCTGTAGCCCAGCCCTGAGCTTCGGCGACTCTTTCAAAAGTCAGTAAAAAAGCCTCTGGATCCTCGTTCGGCGCCATTTTCCTCAGGAGTATCGGGGTTCTGTTTCCAAGTTCTGGACTGGCAGACCCCTGGAATTGGGTCAGTAGCTTGGCTATTCGCTCCTCCTGTGCTGCCTGCTGCTGGGTGAGGAGCTGGGTTTGCTGCTGCAAAAGTCTTTCATCTCTCTGCTTGCAGCCGGGCCTGCTCCTGTATTAACTGTCCCTGCTGTTTGGTCTGCTCGCACAAAAACTCTTAAAAAAATTCTTCTATTTTTTTCATTCTTGTGTGTATGTGTGTGTATGGCCCTTTAACTGCAGGGGCCTTTCAAAATCCATCCCACTTCTGACACCATATGTTGCAGGGTACATGCAACTACACACGTGGGTTTCTTGCCAAGGCTTATTTATTTAGCCTTAACAGATATACAACACACAAAACAAAAATAGCTTTTCTTCAGCAAAAACAAAACGAAACAGTTTCTCTTTAGCAGACAGTGTGTAACTCAGGCAGCAACCCTTTTCTAAGCAGGAGACAGACAGTTTATAATTCAGTTACTTTGTTTATCAGACCTTGTTTTCAGGAATCACTTTAGCAGCAGCTTACTCCTCTCTCATCAACAGCCTCCCTCTGTCTACAGCCTGGGTTTTAACACACCTTGATTAGGCAGCTGGGATCCAACTAATTATCCTGAGGTTCCCAGCTGAAGTTAACCTAGTCAGTGCTGCACTGCAGACTAGACATAGGTTTTCCAGGCATATAACTGGTGGCTTTTGTTTACCCTCTCACAATGCCCTTCATATTGCCAGGGGTAAGTAGAGTGGTTTTTATTTTCTTTATTTATGATTGCTAATGTTGTGTTTAATAATGGGCAAATAATCTATTATACATATCTGGATAATAGTTATTTTGCTCATTACTGTATGTGTTTGGTGGTGGTGATGGTGTGGGGGGGGTGTATTTATTTAAATGTAGGCCATGTTTTATTTTTTACATACAGGAATGGTACCGTAGGCCTGCGGGGACTCACGGGGCCCACCCGGACACCCACGGATGTCCCGGATTACCACCTGAGGACCCACGGGGGACACCTGTGGGGAAGAACCGGGGAACCCACAGCTGTGGGGGCCCCGCTGACCCACAGGGACCACCCGAGGGCCCCAGACAACCGTGAGAACCACCCGAAGGCCCACAGAGCCTAGCAGGGACTACCCAGAGGCTCCCAGACACCCATAGGTACCCCCCGGGTTGCACTGTGTGGCCTGCGGACACCCGTCGGGACCACCGGGGACCCCTGCCAGCCTGGGGTATTAATCTTGTGTGTAAAATAAATAAATCATGGTTTTATGGGGGGCACAGGGTGATGTATTAGATATTGTAATGTTTATTGGGGGCCTAGGAGGTGGGTAGTGGGGCTGTTGTGAGTATTTATGTTATAGTGTGGGTAGCGGGGTGGGTGAAGGAGGTATTAGCCCCAAGGATGGGTGTTTAGGCCTACCGGGTGGGTAGCGGGAGGGGTTTACCCCTTCATTACCATAGCGGTATTAACTGCTAAGGTAATGAAGGGGTTAAGTATACCCGCAATCTCCCCGCAAGACCTAGACACCCACCCAGGGACAAATACCACCTTCACCCACCCCTGCTACCCACAATAAGACTGGCACGGGTGGCTAACCCCTGGCTAACCCCTTCATTGCCTTAGCGGTTAGCCTCTAAGGTAATGAAGTTGGCTGTTAATGCATTTTTCATGCATCGGATTCATGCCGGGGGCCTCCAGAGCTGATAATAGGTATCAGCTCCGGAGACCCCCAGCATCAATCTGAGGCAGGAAAAAGGCCTGATTTTTTCTAAGTGCCGTCTCGCTGCTCATCGCCGCTTCTCCCCACCTTCTTGCCAACTTTTGTGGCAGGACGATTTGGAGAGAAATTCGCCATTCTAGAGCGGCGTTCAGCTGCGATAAGCTGGTCAGGGCTACTAGAATACAGCGAGTTGGAAAAGCTGGCGATGAGCGGCGAAAAGTGTCTTATCGCTGAGCGGTCGGCGGATTTTTTTTTTTCCGGGAAAACCCCCCGCGATTTTTGTTTTTATCGCCAGTTTATCGGGGCTTACTGAATCACAGTAGGCTTTTTTGGCGATAAGTGGCTTATCGCTGCTTATTGCATGAGGCCCTAAGTGTTGTATGTGTAGCCCTTGTAAGAAATGGGGCTATAGTTCTATCCTCATCCTGGTATAATCCCTGGTAAGGGCAGGTTGCCAGGAGTCATCATGGGTTTCCCCCACTTCAAGCACTTTCCCTGAATGGTGGAGGTAGGTCACCTGACCCTGTGTCCAATCAAGAGACACAGGGGCGGTGCCTCTGAAGTCATAAAGAGCAGTGCACTTCCTATTTTGTCTGGTCTGTGTCAGTTGAGAGTGAGTTAGTGTTAGGGAGGAGAGGAGTGAGCAGCTTCTGAGTAGAACTGCTATAGCTATAGTTAGTGAGGTGGACCAAATACCTCTCACCCTGCTTAGGGGGTGAGGGAAGAGCTAGCCCCACTCTGGATGCCCGTAGGGTCCAGAGTGGCGGCAGGGACCATCACAAGGGCGAACCGTTAGTGGACTGTGCATCAACTGTACCTGTCGGCTGCTGCTACTGCCCAAGAGAATAAAGAGACTGCTGCTTTTAAAGATAATCCTTGTGTGAGACTGGAATCTCTCAATCCCCGGGAGGGGGATTTCTGTGGTAGGGATTCCACCCCGCATCCCTGGGGCTTACTACAGATGGAGGCGATGCACCATTGAACGAGAACGAAGGCATTCACCCCAGTAACCTGTTTCTGTTGTCCCCCATGTCATCTCGGGAGACTCAGGCCCTCCTGTAGCCAGCAGGTATGCACCACACAGAGACATATAGCCAGACCCCAGAACACCTTAGGGGACCTGATCTGCGATTGTCGGGGGGGGGGGGGGAGTATGGGCTAGATATGTAAAAGGATTAGGGGAGATATCACCACAATGTAGGAGTAATAGTAAGGAGAGGAGCAGAGAGTAGGAGAGGGAGTTGCTGTTTTTTGGGGGGGGGTTGATGGGGTTGTGATGTGAGAAGCAGATGGAGTTGATGATCGCAGAATGAAGGAGATAACAATAGAGAATGGGACATTTATTAAGGAGGGTTGAGGGGTAAAAGTGTAGGATCTAGGGGTAGAGGCGCAAGTGCAAGTGAGAGGCAAATAGGGGAGAGCAGAGTAATATTAGTTCAAAACTGAGAGGTGGCTGAAGTCATTGCTTAACATGAAGCTGTCGTGTTTCCAGTTGGCATGTGCACTGAACAAACCGCAAATGGTGTGTGCACTTCGGCTGCTGCCAAAAGCTTGCCGCATTAGGCAGTACCAGTGTATATGTTAAAAGAGGTTGCAGAGTGAATTGGAGGTGGGGATAGTCAGAAAAGGAAGGTATGATGAGTGCATGCAAAAAAGAAGTATTGGGAGAGGCAGAGGTTGATGAAGGAAGAGGGGCTAATGAGGCAGCGTAACAACATTAGAGAATTAGTGTAGAGAAGTGAGCTCCCTGAAAGCTGTACAGTAATATCATGACACAAATGAAGTTGCTGGAGGTGGAGGGTTCAGATAGACTGAAGTCTACATCTTGTTTAACTCATCATTTTGTTACCGAAATTAGGAACAGACTTTATTTTTCTTAATTTTAATGGGTATCATTAAAGCTAATGGTATGCATTAAAATTACATGCATTCATAAAAGTAGCAGCGCTATTAACAGTGATTTTCATGTCTTAAAGACGCGTTCTCCAATACACTGCATGTGAGCACTGGTCAAACTTTAATGCGCATAATAATGCATGCGCTAAAGACGCATTACTGCTGTGCATTTTCAAAAGTTAAAACAAATTGTAATATTGAGAAATGTAATATTTCCCTTCTTAACTTTTGCAATTATTTATAGTGTCTTTTCTTCGTTTATTTTAATTGTACATTAATAAAAATTAAATATTAATTATGATTGCGGAGGTATATATGGATCTACATTATTGTACACCCGTACTTAATAAAATCATTAATATATTATATACCATATTAGTTCACACAAACATCACTTTAATCGCTTAAAAAACACAATACAGTTTATAATGTGTTTCAGACATTTATATGATCCCTACTATATATATTTGAATGACACATGTAACTTTTTGGAATGAAAGGGTTAAATCCTATACTCAGCACCTTTTGACGTTATAAAACACTCTACAACCCATTCACTTAAATAAGCCATAATTTATTTATATTTATTTATTAAACGTTTTACTCCGAAATAATGCATTGAGAGTTACCGCTCCTTTTTGAGGTATGTCATGGGCACAGAGTTATGATGAACTGAAGTAACCAGACAGAACAGAGGTTATGCATTCAATTTACAAACATTTCATGGACAGTTACAGATAATATGATTGTGGGTGTATGTAACAGTTACAGACAAGATTAAAATGAGAGACAGCTGACGTTTTTAAATTACTTATACTAAGGCGGTTTTGAGAATCTAAGGTAGGTTGTTCCAGACGTGTGGTGCACGGTAACAGAAGGAGGAACAACAGCTGTAGTGTTTTGGAGTCAGATCTCAGTTGGTAGGAGCTGCATATGGTAGGGGTGAGGAGCTTGGTCAGATAAGCGGGTAGCTTGCACAAACAACAACAGGTCTGGCGCTCTTATACAGTGCAGAGATTATAGAATATATATTAAAGAAATTGTGTATAAAAACAGAATAGTGTGTATATATAGTGACACCCAGTGGAAAACGTAATAATTACACTTAATATTAAATATGTGCAAACCACGAGAAAATACAATAAGTGTACTGAGCCTCCCACTCAACTTCCAACAGAAAAGAGTCTTCTTATTTTCTCACAGATAGTTTTAGAACAGGATGAGAGAGTGGGATGTGTGATGTAAAAAAACCAGAATAGAAAAACACCCCTAGGGTAATACTGCTAGTAATTAAACACAGAGATTGAATCCTACTAATCTTCAATCATTATACTCACATAGATGTGAGTAAAAATAGCATGTCACACTCAATGTTCTGGTCTGTAGATGAATTCCATCATGGATAGAAATAGTGTCTGGGGTTGGGTGCTGTGAAGGTATTCTTTAGGATACAAGAGAGGGAGACACCATAGCGCAGACAATCTGAACTGATTTACTAACAAGTAAGATAAAAATAATCCCTCCGGGATGCACTCTTACAATTAGTGCAGTTTTTAAAACCACATAAGTACAATTACAGGCACGGGACGACAGCGTTCTCACCACCCTCTAACGTGGATCAGGGGAACGCGTCCGAACTTCACTGGAGCTGCTTCCTATTGCGGCCGCTTGGAAACAGCAACCTTGCTCCATAGAGTTCCTACTTCCTCTGACCTGGTGTGTCACCTTCACTTGTCCTCCTGGATTCATTCATTTGACCCCTCACACTACCACCCGGTAGGCCTAAACATCCATCCTTGGGGCTACTATCCCCTTCACCCAATCCCTCTACCCACAATAAACAAAAATACACACAACAACCCTACTACCCACCTCCTCTACCCCCAACCCACCCCCCCAAGACATACAGTACAGTAACGTGCAAAATAATTATTATTCAGATCTGGATAATAGCTCATTTTGACCATTCAAAATAAAACATTACCCAGCCAGCATAAATAAAGTAGATACAATTTTCTACTTACCCCTGCCATCATGAATGGCATCCTAAGCAGCATACTGCAGGTCCATGTCCTCTGTTGCCAGCAAGAGTACATGCAAAAATACAATCTACTGGCCCCTAACCCCTTAATCACCATAGCGATTAATAACAGCTATAGTAATTAAGGGGTTAACCCCAGTCCCCCACTACCCACCCGCTACCCAAACATAAGAATTAAATTAACTAAACACCTATCCAACCAATTAAATAAATAAAGACACTAGGCAAAAATCAATTAAATAAAAAAAAACACCCTGTCCCACCAACAGCCATTTTATTGGTACCAGAGAAGGACAGGCAGGGGCCAGGTTTAACCTTTATTATACTGGTTCCTGGGCCCCTTTCTGTCACAGTCTATAAATCATAAATCTACGACAGAGAAGCCCAATGCTACATCCAATATGACAAAAATACACAGTAAAATACTTATATATTCTCTTGAAAAAGGGAAATTTAGTTTAACCCTTTGGCCAAAGCGTTGTAAGTTTGCGAGCCACGAGCCTGTTCGCAAGTCCTAACACTACCAGATAAAATACTAATATACCTCTATTAGGATTAAAATTCTAATTTACCTCTATTAGGAGGGAGAAAGACCACCATTGGACCTGTATCCAGTAGAATGAAAGGACCTACTTACTTGGGAAGTGGGGCGGGCGGGCTTAAAACCTGGGAAGGAGGAGCCACTAACCTCCAACATCTGAGACAGCTGAAAATAAATTAACAACACACAAAACCCCAGCAAGCTCTTTTTGGGAACCCCTGAGCCCCCACAAAATATATATGTGCAGTGTTCGACAAATCACCCAAAAATCTACTCGCCCAACCAAAAAATCTACTCGCCACCTAGTCCCGCCCCAACCCCGCCCCTAGCCCCGCCCCCAACTCTAGCCCCGCCCCCAACCCCGCTTTAAAATAAAATATATTAATAAAATACATTTAATAAATTCCTAGTCAGAACATTCGTTTTTGACATAAATGTATTTATTGTATTACATTATACTACAATTAGTCCTTGTTACGTGTGTGTGTGTGTATGTATGTGTAAATGTCGGATCTAGAAATAAAAGCCAGGTGTGAATGACTAGTTTCCTGAACCCCTTAACCAGTGTCTGGACGTCCCCGCTTCACAATATCTAAAGCAGCAATCCCGCCTCGGATCTTACCTGATCCGCAGTCCCTCAATGTCCAGGTACCCTCAATCCCGCAATGTTATACATTAGAGGAGAGGTGTTCCCTACCTGTCTTCTGGGTTAGGGGGGATTCCGATGTCTTCCGTGTGAAGCTTGAGTCAGATCTGGAAGAAAGCAGTATAGGTTATTTCGGTGTAGTATAGGGCAGTTAAGATATATAGGGTAAATAAGATATCCAGATCGAGAGTGTAAGAGTGAGTGTGGGAGAGAGAGAGAGTGTGGGAGAGAGAGAGTGTGGGAGAGAGAGAGAGACAGTGTGGGAGAGAGAGTGGGAGAGAGAGAGTGGGAGAGAGAGTGTGGGAGAGAGAGTGTGGGAGAGAGAGTGTGGGAGAGAGAGAGTGTGGGAGAGATAGAGAGAGTGTGGGAGAGAGAGAGTGGGAGAGAGAGAGAGAGAGAGAGAGTGTGGGAGAGAGAGAGTGTGGGAGAGAGAGAGAGTGTGGGAGAGAGAGAGAGAGAGAGAGTGTGGGAGAGAGAAAGAGAGTGTGGGAGAGAGAAAGAGAGTGTGGGAGAGAGAGAGAGTGTGGGAGAGAGAGAGTGTGGGAGAGAGAGAGTGTGGGAGAGAGAGAGAGTGTGGGAGAGAGTCGCAGAGGGGAGAGACGCAGAGGGGAGATACGCAGAGGGGAGAGAGGGTGGGTGACACACACACAGAGGGTGGGTGACTGGGTGGGTGGGTGACTGACTGACTGGGTGGGTGACTGACTGGGTGGGTGACTGACTGACTGGGTGGGTGACTGACTGGGTGGGTGACTGACTGACTGGGTGGGTGACTGACTGGGCGGGTGGGTGGGTGACTGACTTTGACTGGGCGGGTGGGTGGCTGACTAGGCGGGTGGGTGGCTGACAGGGCGGGTGGCTGACTGACTGGGCGGGTGGCTGACTGACTGGGTGGCTGACTGACTGGGTGGGTGGGTGACTGACTGACTGGGTGGGTGACTGACTGGGTGGGTGGGTGACTGACTGACTGGGTGGGTGACTGACTGACTGGGTGACTGACTGACTGACTGGGTGGGTGACTGACTGACTGGGTGGGTGACTGACTGCCTGGGCGGGTGACTGACTGACTGGGCGGGTGGGTGACTGACTGGGGTGGGTGACTGACTGGGGTGGGTGACTGACTGGGTGTAGAATGGGACAAATACATTAGGAATAACTGTAGACAACATAAAAAATTGTTACTATCAACCACACACACTCTCCCATGCATACAGTAGAGGCAACGTTTAGTCTAACATTTGCCGTAAACTAGCCGGGTTACATTCTGGGTATGTGCTGGGTATGTGCTGGGTATGTTCTGGGCTAGTTTGAGGCACGTTTAAGGCATTTCTGCATTGACTAACGACCCATAGGATTAACACAGCAGGGATCCCTGGCAGTCCAATTCAGTTTGAATGGGACTGCCAGGGACCCCCGCTGTTAATCTGATAGGCCATTAATCAATGCAGAAATGCTGGGGCTAGTTTAAGGAAAGTTTAAGGCATGTATTCAGAATGTACCTGGGTGTTTCCTGGGTTTTTTGGGGAATTGCCACTGGTTTTTGTTAGAATAAGAGTTGCCTCTACTGTACACACCCATGCACACACACACACACACACACACACCCATACATACATACACACACACACACACACACACACACACACACACACACACATCCATACACACACACACACACACACACACACACACACACACACACACACACACACATACACACACACACGACAGGGGGAAGAAGAGGAAAGGCCGCGTGACCATCTCCAGTCCCGCGCGGGGATCGGCGGGAAGCCGGAGTAAGTGGGGACAGGGAGAGAAGGGGGGAGCACCCCCACTACCATCTCCTGCCCCGCGCGATAAGCCGGGACAGGGAGAGAAGGGGGGAACACCCCCACTACCATCTCCTGCCCCGCACGATAAGCCGGGACAGGGAGAGAAGGGGGGCACACCCCCACTATCATCTCCTGCCCCGTGCGATAAGCCGGGACAGGGAGAGAAGGGGGGAACACCCCCACTACAAGCTGGGACCAGTGAGGGAAAGGAGGAACACCTGCCCCGCGCGGGAAGCATGGACAGGGAGAGAAGGGGGGAACACCCCCACTACCATCTCCTGCCCCGCACGGGAAGCGGGGAGTAAGGGGGCTTGCAGGGAAGGAGCAGAGGGGCCGCAAGATGGAGGATTGGAGAGTACTTACTCTCCAACAGACCTCCGGCCAGAAAGAATGGCCGCTCGTTGGGGGCGGGCTCATATAGAGCCTGGCCGCGTGCCCACAAAGCCTGGCAGCGCGCACCAATCAGCTGTCAGGTAGGGGAGTTTTTTTTTTTTTCAGCGTGAGCAAGGAAATTTAAAAAAACAAACACGTGTGCTGCTTGGGCCAATATTTACTCACCCGGAGGTTAAATCCACCCGCCCCGGGCGTGTAAATGTATAGGATTGTCGAACACTGTATATGTGTATATAAGTGTCAAAAAGGAGAGCTATTGAGCGTGGCATATGTATACAACAAACGACAGAGAAGCCCAATGCTACATCCAATATGACAAAAATACACAGTAAAATACTTATATATTCTCTTGAAAAAGGGTAATTTAGTTTAACCCTTTGGCCAAAGCGTTGTAAGCTTGCGAGCCACGACAAGGCAGACACCTGTTCCCAACAAGAGCTTGCTGGTGTTTTGTGTTTTGTTAACCTATTCTCAGCTGTTGGAGGTTAGTGGCTCCTCCTTCCCAGGTTTTAAGCCCGTCCCTCCCCACTTCCCAAGTGAGTAGGTCCTTTCATTCTACTGGATACAGATCCAATGGTGGTCTTTCTCCCTCCTAATAGAGGTAAATGAGAATTTTAGTCCTAATAGAGATATATTAGTATTTTATCTGGTAGTGTTAGGACTTGCGAACAGGTATCTGCCTTGTCGTGGCTCGCATGCCTTACAACGCTTTGGCCAAAGGGTTAAACTGATATAAGAAAGGGGGTTATAGTAGCCCAACCGTATAACGATGTAACAATAGATATTCAGTCCCACACACAGTGAAGTCCTGCTGCCAGAGTTCTTAGAGGTGATTCACAGTCCTCTAAACAATATCAATCAGGGAAAAAATGGGTCCTCCGGCACGTGGTTCCACTCGTGGTTCCAGGACACATGAAATAAGAAATTAAAACAAAAAAACACAATGAGGGGTGGTCAGAGTAAAAACAAAAACAAAATATAACTTGTATTGATTAATGTAGAAAAAGTACACTCACATCAAAAAGTGGCTCCATTGAAGGGATGGGAAAAAGTTCCTGATGGTGCCTCAAAATATAAGAAAAGGATATTGTGTAAAACCATTTATTTAAACAATAACTAAAAAGAGATTGAAAACTCACAAACAGCCAGCGATATGTAGCATTGAAAGGGAATGCATCCCAGACTCCACAAGCCTATCAGCTGAACCTCCAGGTATCGGTGCGGGGTCTGCCTCGGCGTAAGAGATGACGTCAGCAAGTAGCGTCGGCAGGGGACTCTTCCGGGCTCGTGCACAGTCCGGTTCCTCCCTTCACTGACTCCTTGCCGCAGCTCCGCTCCCGCTCATGTTCACCAGTAGCAGTGCTGTCTTAGAGCCGAGTGGAGCTAATCCTTCTCAACTACGATGGCCTGTAGTGTCCAAAGTTAGTCAAATGCGTTTCGCTTTTGGCTTCTCAGGGTACTCCAGTTTCCCAGTTTGCGTGTGTCCCAAGTGCAGGATAGGAGCAACAGAAGAGCTGGAAAAGAGTCAATCGAGATCGTGTGCTATATATACTGCTGTTACCCCTCTTGGAATAATGTCACTGAGGAAGCCAAAGGCGAAACACGTCTGACTAACTTTAAGTTATATTTTGTTTTTGTTTTTACTCTGACCACCCCTCATTGTGGGTTTTTGTTTTAATTTCTTATTTCATGTGTCCTGGAACCACGAGTGGAACCACGCGCCGGAGGACACCTTTTTTCCCCAAAGGGTTAAACTAAATTACCCTTTTTCAAGAGAATATATAAGTATTTTACTGTGTATTTCTGTCATGTTGGATGTAGCATTGGGCTTCTCTGTCGTTTGTTGTATACATATGCCACGCTCAATAGCTCTCCTTTTTGACACTTATATACATATTTATATATTTTGTGGGGGCTCAGGGGTTCCCAAAAAGAGCTTGCTGGAGTTTTGTGTGGTGATAATATAAATCTAGAAGATACCTTTTTGATTGCAGCATAGCCACCAGGAGAGGTAGCATTCTCTTGCTGTGATTTGCGGGTTTTGTAATAGATCTAATTGAACTTTGCCCAACTATCAATGCAATTATGTATCTAAAAAGATAATGAAGTTTAATCATATTTTTTATCTGTTTCATGATAGAAGACAGATGATAAGATGTTTTTTTACAACTTCAATTGCGTAAACTATACCATTTAAACAAATCAAGATTAATCTGACTTTCGTGTTTCAGAAATATCATATTTACAAACACGAAGCTGTTGTAAATTATAATTTTTTCTATATTAGTTTGTTGAATAATGTACGTATGTTATAATCATACCACTACTTTTTTGCAAATGTTGTTATTCTCTGGTAAAATATGAATTGGGCCATGGTCGAATTTACTGACTTGCCAGTTACAATTTTTTACCTTTCATTCCCCTTGCCATTTTCAAACCTCATAAAAAGAAAGTACTGTAAGTGAGAAAGCGGAATCAGACCGCACAAGGTTTGAGTCACCTGAATCAATTCTCAATGACATGTACCTTCAGTGGAACTATTTATTTACTTGAAGGTGATTTCTATTCTGTAAAAGAAGCCAACACACTAATATTAGGGCTGAAAACTGTGCTGTTGCTCTTAGATTTTTGGCAGATGTTGAAACTGCCAGTCCCACTCTGTTAAACCCTTTTTAGTATATTTTTGCCCTTTTCATTATTATTTCACCAGCACCTTAAACACAGGGATATTTTAAAATTGAATACCATAAAACCCACAAAACGAAAATATATAAATATATATATATACCAATAACAGTTCCTTCAATTATTTTGAAAAATAAAAAATCAGTACACTGCTCTATCTTGATATAACGTTTGTGCTGTATTAATGTTGATGGGCACTACTGCTTTAATGTTGCTGTGTTTATAGTTTATAACCCCTTTGGGCAGATCAATCTCTACATAAAAATAGCACTGTAAATGTACAACTACTATTGCATTTTTATCCTGCAGATAATCTCCTGTACTATCTTTGCCATTGAAGGCCTTATGTAATAAATTACCTGGCGAATCCCTGAGTCTGGGCCGCAGCCTTTGACCAGTACCTGAACTTCTCAAATAAAACTTATACTTCAAGGAATTAAATGAGGTGACGGATAAACATACTGTATATGTTAAAGGCTAATAATACATTTTTCAAAAGAAGGATACATTAAAGAAGCAATTCACTTGAGACCTCACCCAGTAGGCAGCATCCCCTGGAATAGGGCCAAGAAGTGCAACTTTGAGTCAACAGTATGAAAATGATCCAGATTAGGCATTGTATTGTTATCTGCTGGTTTGTTGGTACTTTGATCTGATACAGTAGAATCTGAAGAACTGCCAGACAGGATCTCTGTCACACTACTGACCTGGAGTTACTGTAGTTGGCAAGCACTGTGTAACGGGTATTCCCTGTGAATACAGACGCTACTACTGCTGTGTATACCTGTGTGGCTCTCAGGAGCCTAAGGGCTGGGACCCGCTGCGCCCGGCGGCGCGGGCGGCTGCATGGGCTTTCCCCACCAGCAGGGGAAGCCACGTGGTGTGGCTGTGAGCCAATGAGGAGGGGAGGTTTCGGGAGGAGGAGAGGCTTCGGGGAGCGGGGAGGAGTGTGGAGTGCCTGCCTCTGTCTCTGCCTGCGTGTGAGTGTGAGAGAGTGCCTGCGTGTGTGTATGAGTGTGTGTGTTGCTTGTGATTACTTCCATCAGCAGCCCGTGGAGGGAGGGAGGGGGGGGAGAGTAGCGGGTCCCTCCGCTCAAGCCACGCCCCCCCTCCCGCTCAAGCCTCCCACTCCCTCCCACTCCCGCCCCCCTCCCGCTCCGGCTCCCGCATATCGCGGTCTGTGTATGTCAGCGCCCCGCCTGTCTGCAGTGCGGGAGCGCTGACGGAGGGAGCAGGGCCTTAGCCTAAGCCTCTGCTCGGGGAGCCTGGGGTACATACATATAATACAATCTCGTGGTGCAACGCCTCCACCTGGGAGGGATCCCAACGGAGTGAGAGGAGGCCCTCACAGGAAACAATCAGGGTAAGCAAGCGGTTGTAAAACAGAACAGGCTTTACTGCATATAGGAGCATAACATATACTAATCACATTAAAGGTTAGCACTGCATAAGGATATCACGTAATCCCCACACCCACCACCGTGTACCCCCACATCATGTCCACAGTATGACCCCCCCTTGTCCCGTGGTCAGCACTGCCACTATGTGAGAGTACTCTCGTGTGTGCACGTGCATAACGTTACCTGCCCAGTGCGACGGTACCTGGGCGTTAAAGATTCTTCACAAAGGATCAGACGAGCTTTCTGTTGATGTCTGGTTCCTCCGGTGAGATGATCTGTGAGGACGGTCCACCCTTGGTACAGTTCTGCTCTCTCTGCTGAGCAGGCTTGATCCCAAGCCTCTGGATGGAAGCGCAGCTTCCGCTGTGTCCCTAACTGGCTCTTGATAGTAAGGAGCAGGGTCCCTAACCTGGGGCCTGTCCCTGAAACAACTCAAGCTACTGGGTGGCTCAGGGCTAGCTGGGGCCTAGGGGGCTGCTGGCCTAGTGCAGGGAGTCACTGACTCCTGCCCCCTACCTCCTTCCCCTAGCTTATCCTGGCGCCCACTCCGTTGCTGCAAAACCCCGCGAAATGTATCTAATCTCCTCTGCAGGGAGATGCTGTAGCCCTATTGGCTCCCTGGTGTCACGTGAGGTCCCCTAAGGCTCATGGGACCTGTAGTCCCTGCTGTGAGCCCTCCTCTGATTGGCCCGCGTTCGCGCGTGTGTCCTGCGCATGCGAACTTCCCTGCTGGCCACCGCACCAATATCTCCACTGCGCATGCGCGCAAAATCCACAATGGCGGCGCCCTCGGCAGGGACCGCCGGGCATCCCCTGCAACCGGCCGCAAGCTTCCCCGGCATGCGGCCGCATCTGAGAAGAGCGTGCGGAGCGTGCACACGCCCCCACACCTCCCCGCGAAGGCCGCTCTGCTCCCGACCGCCACAGTGAGTACCCGGAGGGGGGGGGGGGGGGTCTGCAAACAGAAGGGGGGGCCTGGCTACAACTGTATGCAGTGACTGTCTTTATATTAAACCACACTGAATGATCACTGGAACCTAAGTTCTTACACACAATTATATCCAATACATCTGATAGTCCCTATGTGTAATATGTTTGAGAGATGTCCCATGCAAGAAATAAAGCATATCCTTGCTTCTGACTGAACCTGCAACAGACCCACTCCAGTTCACACCAGGCCACAATCTCCATCTGGTTTCCAGTGCCTTATAACACGCAAAACGGACGTGTGATCATTTATAACTAGTGTATGCACAAAACCTTCCATTTTATGTTTTATGAGCTACAGAGGGGACATTGAATTGTCATCTGTGATCATACATGGATTTTGTTGATAAATTAGTACTTGACTTTAAACATAGAAAAGAGGAAGAGAATGACTTGGATTCCTAATTAACCTTCAGCACGTGTTGATGTGCAAATGTTTTCCTATTGCATTTATATTTTCATCACCCAGCTTAGTCTCACTCAGTTTAGTCTCTTTAGTCTTTTTTTTCTTAACAGAGCACTCAGGCTTTGCACAATCAATGACCCATCATACACAGTTCAGAAAAATAGTGATTTCCATTCCATTACCATCACTTATGCATTTTAGCAACACTAAGGGGGCTATGCACTAAGCTCCGAGCTTTCGCGCTGGCCTGAAAAAAATTAGCACGTCCGATAAAAAATTATGCCGGCGGCGCGATTCACTAAGGCCCTGAGCCCATTTTCTATCGGACGTGCCCAAAACTGACTTATCGTGCGTGCAATGTATTTCCCCTCTGCTAGCGTACTGAAACTTCCTGTACGCTAGCTGATAGGAAAAAAAGCTGCATGTAACATTTGCATGGAGATTTGCAATCTCCATGCAAGGCTGTTACAGGCGATCGTACACTAAATAAATACATTTTAAAGCTCCCGCGTCACGTGACATTTAAATTCTGCAGGGGATACCGGCACCCCATAAAGGGGCCTATATCTCCTGAAGTAGGGGGTCCCCGAGGCTGAAACCAATGCGGTTCAGCTCAGGAGACCCCCTGCACATCTACACTAGAATTAAAACACACAACAATAAATAATAATTCCTTACCGTAGCGGCTAGCCGCTATGGTAATGATGCTGCATTAATGTACATTTTAATAATAGTGTGCGGGAGCAGGGGGTCCCCTGAGCTGAACCGCATTGATTTCTGCCTCAGAGACCCCCTGCTTCCCGAGTTACAGGCCCCGGTATGGGGCATCGGAGGCCAATGTTGCTGCCATCTTTATACCGTCCAAGACGCAACGTGGGCTCTATAAAGATGGCGTCCACACTGGCACCGAAGTTTTTTTTTTTTTTTTTTTTAAACTTATACTAAAAATTGAAAATATGTTGTAGACCTAAATCACTGCTACATATATTGAGTTACACCAACTGATATGTTCTATTTAACACTTAATCTCTGACATGATAGAATATTTAAATTATCAGGATCTGGAGAAAAATAGTATATATTACAATTTTATCTAAACAGATATTGTAACAGTGTATTTTTTAAAAAACAACCAATAGTATTGGCCGCATCCCCTATAGTCAAACCATATCTGTCTATGAATAGATCAAGAGTTAGCAACCTACAAAATGCACACATTAAATATACCAAATGTTATACATCCATACATGAATGTGAATACCAGGTTGAACGATTCCAAAAAGGAGCCAGAGGAGCAACAGATGGATTGAAAGCAAGAACAGAAGAAAAACATGGCTTGCTTCTATGTTGTTAAGTTTGTGTAGCCATATGATGTGTGCTGTGTTGGTGAATAATAATATGTGTATGCACTAACTATATATTAATATAATTAAAACTATATGTGAATGATGTAGATGAATAAAGTGTTAGAAATAATGTAGTGATGTGTGACCTATATGAATGTAACTATATGTGAAATCTATATCTATAATAAAAATGATATTAACCTAACTAAATATTAATACATTTGGGACTAAGTGTATGGTGTGTTTGAAAACTATGTATCTATATGATATATTATATTGACCTAACTAAATATTATTATAAACAGAACTACATAAGAATAATGTGAAAAAATATGATGTTAGAAGTAATATAGTGATATGTGACTTATATACCTATTCTGTCTTATGTGAGTTTGATGTATATTATATATAAAAATCCATATATTTATAATAGAAATTACTATATAGCTATTAGATAGATGTAATTTTTGGTCTTGTGTGGTGTACTTTAGGTCAGGGTGAGGCTTGCTTTTGTATATTGTATTCTTTTTGGTACTTATATTTTGTCTGATGGTAACTTGTTCGGTTTAACAATTGAAATAGTTAATTGTTTAATTGTTATGGATGGAATTTAAATTGTTTAGTGATTTGATTAATGAATGCTAATTAATTTATGGTGACTTGATTGGTTTAAATAGTATACTTGTTTGGATGTATTGGTATTTTGTTTGGAATATGTTATTGTTAACATTCATTGGCAGAGTGTACATGGTGTATAGATTGTATGCATCATGTATACAATGTAAATGCAATGTTTTGATTGGCATTTGAGGCTTTTGATTGGAAGATGAGATTGGATTTTTTGAGGAAATATGATTTTATTGTACTGTGTCTGTATTGAGAAGTGGTATTTCCAGTTGTGCATGTTTTTGATAACCCTTCTACATTTATTTGTGTATTGGTTCATCATGTCTCTCTCTCTCTCTCTCTCTCTCTCTCTCTCTCTCTCTCTCTCTCTCTCTCTCTCTCTCTCTCTCTCTCTCTCTCTCTCTCTCTGTACAAATGAATGGGTGAAGGGTGGGTATCGGGCCAGGGTGGCTTAACCCCTTAATTACCTTTGCGGTTATTATCCGATAAGGTGATTAAGGGGTTAATTGATATCTGAATGTAATTGCAATGTATTGGCTATGTATTTTGTTGGCAACAGAGGACAAGGATTTTGCTGGCGACGTGGGCTTCTTATTGATGAGGTCAGTAGAATTTTATGTATGTTATTATGCTAGTTAATGTGTTTAATAATGATCAAATAATCTATTATCCATATCTGGATAATAGTTATTTGGCACATTATTGTACTGTATGTGTTGGGGGGGGGGGGGGGGGGGTTGATGTATTGAATGTATAGGTCAGGTTTATTTTTTTTATATACTGGGTTGGTTCCTCAGGTCTGCGAGAGACCTCTGGAGACCACCTGTGGTATCCTCGGGTATCTCACAGGTACCAGGCTGCGTGGTCCATGGGGGACACCTGCGGGGAAGAACCGGTGGCCCCACATCTGTGGGGGCACCGCGGACCCATAGTGTGTGGGGAAGAACTAGTGGCCCCACATCTGTGGGGGCACCACGGAACCGTAGTGCCCACCCGTGGGTCCCCAGACTCCCGTGGGAACCACCCGAGGCCCCTCAGACACCTGTGGGTCTGACCCGGGGCCCCCAGACATCTGCAGGCCTACTGTGGGGACCCAATTGTGGCCCACGGTGACCCGCGGAGACCACCTGGTGGGCCATGGCACCTGGCAGGACCCACCAACAGGCCTCCAGAACCTGTATGAATCAGGTTGCTGGTAAACTGTAGGTCTGTGAGGTGATCCGTCAGGCCCACCGTGGACTCACGTGGGCCTGGGGTATGAACCCTATATGTGAAAGAATAAATCATGTATTTATGGGGGGGCACAGGGGGTGGGTTATGTATTTAATAAATAGAATGATGTTTATTGTGGGGCTGTGTATTGTTTTTATTGTGGATACTGGGGGTGGGGGAGGGGTATTGGCCCCAAGGGTATGTGGGTAGGCCTCCTGGCTGGGTAGTGGGTGAGGGTGGTTAGGCCTCACGGGGTGGGGGGTTAGTGGGGGAGGGTATGTAGACCTCCCGAGTGGTGGGTGAGGGTGGGTTAACCCTTAATGACTGTAGCGGTTAATAACCGCTATGGTGATTAAGGGGTTAAGGGACATTACATTGGCTATTGTGATTGTTGTGCATGTTTTGCAGCACCGGAGGGGCATGGGCAGGATGAAGATGAGGAGGAAGACCGCCTTCATCGTGGGTGCCTGTAAAAGGTAAGTGTCATATGTTTTTACTGTATTTATTGTTATTTATATGTATTTAAAATGTGCAAATGCATTATTATCCATATGTGGATAATAGTAATTTTGCCCATTACTTGACCATCACATTAGTATGTGTTAGGGGGGTGTATTTAGTTATAAATATTGTTTATTATTTTTGGAGGTGCAACATTGGTACCGCAGGCCCGCGGGTACCCCGGGACTCCCTCTGGTACCCCGGGACGGCCGCGGGGACCCCCGGACTCCCGCAGGGACCCCCGCACTGCCGTGGGGACCCCCGCTTGGTGAGCCGAGGACCCCCGGACACCCGCGGGGTCAGCCGGGGACACCCGCCGGCCTGTTGTATTGGTGTTGCGCATGCAAAAATGTAAACAAAGAATTTTTTCGAAGTCCTGCTTTTTTTATCACCAACCTTTAGCTGGTGGGCTTTATTCAGTGCAACTTTCACGTACGATCAGTTTGCGTTGCTTAGTGAATCCCAAAGAAGGGCAGGATTCAGCACAAACAGCTGATCGTACAAGCAAAGTTGGACTTTGAAAAAATTTCAACAAAAAGTCAGTTTTAGGGCGCAAAGTGCCTCTTTGCGCGGCTTAGTGAATAGCGCTCGGCGGAACTTCACGTTCTAAGAGCCCTTTGCGCTCTTAAAACGACTTAGCACTTCTTAGTACATAGCCCCCTTAGGGTTAAGAATGGTTACCATATTTAGTAGGTCAAAATTAAACAAAGCATCAGCAGGAGGCTTTTCATAAAGAATCGTCTAACGATGCTGGTTATATACTCAGGGATTGTACAATTTATAATTAGTTAATATATTATTTTCTACTAATTAAAAACAAAATACCATATTTATACCACAATATGGGTATTGTCAAGTGACGCACAATAGCTCTTTATGCTCAAATTCCGGTGAGGGCCGCACTCCACTAGTTGACAGCTCTACTTTAGTAAAGTTACCAAATTAGCAGGTTTACCCCAGAACAGACTCTGTTTTCTCAAGTTCGCAGAAAAACATAAATTGCACATGAATAACTGTAGAAGAAAAAGAAGGGCTATGGATAAGTCCTCCAAAACAAATTGACTGCACTACACACTGACTAAAATATAACGTTGGATATCTTATTAAAACATTAATCAATAAACTAAAATGAGTAGGTGAGAGTATTTCTCTGTCAGTAATAGAATGTTTAGGGGAGACTCTGTCTGCATGTAATATGCTTGTTAATACAATAAATAGCTAATGAAAGGAGGGCTCCAATGTTTTCTGCACTGCTAGAGGGAGTTCTAGGGAATGGCAGAGATATGTTGTGTTTGGCAGAGTGTTATCAGTAAAATCTGGGGTCATTAGTGCTTAATGATCGCAGGAGTTAAGCAAAAATTACATGTAGAGTCCAATGCTAAATAAGTTTGAATAGGGACAGGTACATCTGGGCTACAGCACTCGACAGCGAGTCTGCCAGTAGTGTCAATTAATCCTGGGCCCCGGGAAAGCGGTCTGCCGTCCTGGGAGTGGGACATGAAATGGTAAACATTGGTAACAAGCAATAGTGTGCTGTGTCATCAAACTAATAAGAGAAGATTCTTCTGAAAGTATGTGGCAAAATATGTGTTCTTGATTGGTTATAAAATAATAATAGTATTTTTAATGTTAAATAAAAAATAAAAATGTGCTATATTTTAATGTCTCAGGCCCGGTTAACCCAGCTGCGGACAGGAAAAGATGTGGTATTATCAGCAAAAAAAGTGAATTATTTTTAGAGTTCATTCCAGTAATGTTGCACCACCAAAAAATATAGAACGTTTTATTGCACGAGTTAAAAATATTGTTACCGGTAAAAATAGTCATATTAGGGCATTTGTTAGTAAAAATATGCAATCTTACAAATGTTAATATTTGTCGAAACGGGGTTAACACTAGAAATTAAGTTCATTTTTTATCACCTACTGTACTCCAGACTGACGTTTGCTCTATTTTTCCCATGTATGTTGTGGGCAATCAATAGGAAATTATATACATAGGCAATATAAGGCAAAGCAGCATGGAATATGTGATTACATAGAGATGTAAATATATATATATATATATATATATATATATATATATATATATATATATATATATCAGAATACCAAGAAGTGATCTCCTTGAATACATTCAGAAAGAGACAAGTGACAGGGTACCTTTGGTGGTCACATATAACCCACACCTAGAAGCCCTACGCAAGATCGCCAGGGAACTACAACCCATTCTCCAGGAAGATACACGACTGCAACAGGTCTTCCCTGAAACACCCTTATTATCATACAGACAACCTCATAATCTCATGAAAATGATGGTGAGGAGTAAAGTATTCAACAGTACAACTGAATGCGGGACAAGACAATGCCAGGACGCAGAGGAAGGTTAACCTGTTCCTCCAGCAATATCGTGTATCTCATCATGTGCATGAAATGCCCATGGGGCTGCTACTACACAGGTGAGAGGGACAGGGGCTAAAAAAAGAGAATGAATCTGCATCGCCACAGCATCACATGCAGAACGAGAGACAGCCCTGTCGGCGAACATTTCTCTGACTTTGGTCATAAGATGAATGATCTGAAGGTGGCCATACTCAAAGGTAATCGTATAACACCGAAAGAGAGACGGTTGCATGAATACACATTTATGTAACTGTTCGGGACACTTAGCGGTGGCCTAAACCGAGACCGCAGCTTCATGAGTCACGAAACAAGAGAACTCTCTTCCCATGAGTTCTAAAGGCCATGTCTATACATACTGCGTTATATGAATGCACACACAGCTGTCTCTTACACATACGTATGTACAATGTAATTATATCCCAGTATAGCCATGGCTGGTACAGACTATCTTTCTGCCTTCCTGTCACGTAAGTTCTGATAGCTACAGACAGTGACAGGCTACCCTGTGGGATTTACCCCCTTACACAGCCTCCCTGAGTGGCAAGAGAGGAGGTGACACTGGGTCTGTGTTGCAGACAATCATGGTGCAGACCCTGTGCCCTCCCATTTTTGCATTAGGGAGGACGCATTTCAAATTATAGAGTCAGTCTGAGTTGGTGTCCTTCCCAGCTGGGGAAGGGAGAGGAGCACAGCCCCCTTCTGGGGCTGACGAGCTCAAGATCTGTGCATAGCATAGTACAAGGCCTCAACATTACCTGCTGGCGCGCACCATCCAGGAGTCTGGAACTCATTCTCCACAAGGATGTAAACGCTGTAATATCACCTGCAGTGGCTGCCCCAAATAAAGATCCTTTTTATATACTTCTGACTAAGTCACAATCTATTGGACAGACGTATGGGAGAAAAGACTGTTATGGTAGGGACTGCCTGCAGCTCTGCTGTAGCCTACCATGACTGGAGACGCTGTCGCCAAATGAAAAGAACCTGAGGATCACGTAAAGTCTGTCCTGTCCCCCACAACATTGCAGAAGCACATCTCTCCTGGACCCTCACAGGTAACCAGCACTACACGGACCTGTAGCCAGGGCAAAATCTCCCAGAGAGGAGGTGGGAGGGTAGCAGTGCTACACCTATATACAGTACCAATAGGGACTACATAGTATCTACACACATTAATAGTAATGCACCACCCTCTTACATTTCTACACCTACCTACACCATTGGTATGCACTTCCACACACACTTTTTGTAAAGTGCTGTATACACTGTGAGCACTTTATAGATTTATATTTACACACATACACACACACACACATATATACATACATACACACACACACACACAAGCACGCATACACATATACACACACACAGTCTTACATCACTAACATTCAGGGACCATTTAACACCTTAAGTCATAAATCGCATACTGCACAGGGGGAGGCAGGACCGCCAAAAAAAATCTTGGGGCACAGGACAAATGCAAGGAGGATCCCCGCCCTCCCCCCCCCCCCATAGCACATCTACCATGACTTTTTTTTTTTAGAACGCAACTTTTACTTAAATGGCCATATTTCACACCTCACGAGCCCCCCCCATTTTACACCTCGCGAGCCCCTCTATTTCCCTCCCTTTTCCCATGTATTTCTCTCCCCTCTGTCTCACTTCTCACTCTCCCCCTTTTATCAATTACCCCACTCCCTCAATCCCTGCCCCCCTGCCTCACATGTATTTTTCTACCCTACTCCCTCTTTTCTTCACTCCTCCCCTCTCTCCTCTCCCCCTCTCTCCTCTCCCCTTCCATCAATTACACCACTCTCACTCAATTCCCTCCCCCTCCACATAATTACCCCCACAAAATATATAGCAAAAAACCCACCCCCAATGCAAAAAACTTCCCACCCCAAATTCATACAAAAGAATCCGCAACCCCCAAATATATACAACCCCACCACCTCTCCAAATATATACAATCCCCCACCTCCCCAAATATATACAAACCCCCCCAAATACATTTTAAAAAAAACCTTATATATATATTTGTAACCCTTATTCCACCCCCCCCCCTAGACTCATCTGACATATCTAGGGTGTGTGAGGGCGGATTACATGTACTGGGTGGTGCGTACCTGCGTGGAACAGGAGGGCCTGAGTCTCCCGAGGTGGTGTGGGGGATAACAGGACCAGGCTTCTGGGGTAGTAGCCTCCATGCTTTCAGTGGTGGTGCAGTGCCTCCATCCTCTATACCTTCCCAGGGTATGGGGTAGGACCCGTATAGAAGAGTGACCCCTGGTCCCAGGATGGATGTTCCGGAATCACATAACAGTCTTTGATAAAAAGGTAATGTCTCTCTTTATTGGTCCGAGCCACGCCCGGCAGTAGTGGCGACAAGCAGCCACAACAACAACAGCAATGTCCCTCTTTTTACATGACCCTCCAATCTGTACAGCCCTTCCTCCACTCCTTCCCTCCAAGTGTACTCTCCGACAGGATGGACTGGGCTGGGGCCTCAATACCCCACTGCCCACCTCAGAGGGTTTCCTCTGGGTGGGGGATGGATTCTTCCCATCACCCCATCATCGGGGTGGGGGGCATTGGTCCACCTCAACTCGGCTCGCTATCCAAGTGTCATAGGCCAGAGTTCTCTCTCTTGCTGCTCCCAGGACGGAGCTAGGCATACTCCTCTCACTCCCAGAACAGACTCCAGAGTCCACTCCCTCGTAGACTCCAGAATAGACAGACAGTCACTTACAGGAATGGGCTGCTAATAGGCTTAGCCCCACCCATCATGACGTCAGCAGTACCTCCCCTCTGTCTCATGCCTGCAGCAGAGTCGGGGGCCTGCATCTATCACTCAGGGCAGGGCTTGAAGGGGGGAAAACCCATGATCACTACTGGTGCCTGCCCTTAACAGGACTTACCACAGTAGGAGGAAGATATGTATAGCCGGTGCTGTTTACAGGGGGCTACATATATAATTTATTAATTGTAGACAAACTGATAAAATATTAATGGATCTCCATAAGTACCTGACGGCTAAGTGTTACAAAGGGGTTAATATGCAAATTACAATGCACTACCATCCACCCTTTGCCACCCTAGTGCCTAGTAAAGCATTGCCATGCAAGGCTTTATTAACACATAATACCTTAGTGGGAAAACCCATAACCTCACCCTACTGTGTTTCATTCAGGTCTCTTAGAAACACACGTGTACCACACAATGTAATTCATGCATATATTTCTTGTCGATTATTATTATTTAACATTCTCATTTTACAGGAGAAAGTGTCCAGGAGCCAGCCCGAAGAAGATTGAAGAAAATGGTATTATTGTATTGTCACAAAGTCTTTGTGTATTATCCCTAAAATTTCATTCACTGTAATTTAATTTTTTAAAAATCATATTTTAAAATACTTTTTAGCTATCTGAATTTTTTTGGTGAATAAGTAGTGGGTTAAAACACTAAAATTCAATTTTCCAGGTTGCGGCGCACTCGTGAGTCAACTGCGAGCAGCTGACAAAACATCAGGAGATCAGACGCAATCCCTGAGACTCCGGCGAAAGTAAATGATGCTGTATCTGTAACATATTTTTTTTTCTTACCTGGTGGAGACTGTCTCAGAGCTCAAGTTGGGCCTGATGCAGTACACATGGATGGACCTACTGTACATTATAACAAGGTTAAATGATACAACATATTAATTTAAGGTTTTCAACGCAATGGTATGCGTGATTGTGAGAGGGTATTGTCCGTGTCGGGTCAGTCAATACTTCCACACAATCGTTTCTGAAACCAAAAACATCCTTCTTTCCCTGTCTGCGAAATCAAGTTACAAAGTACAGTATATGCAGTGTGAACCCAAAATATCCTGGTCTTTGAAACCCTGCTCCCTTAGCCTGTGTGCTGGCAAGACTACAGTATGTCCTTCTTGTTGACAACAGTAGTAGTTAGAATAAGTTAAAGTTCTTGAAATATTGTTTACGTTGAATTGTTGGTTGTTACAGTACTCCCATGTAACATCAATCACATATTGTATGTATGTGTAATGGATTGGGGGACTCGCGGTTCCCAGCGTGTCCCCGTCACCCCAGGTTCCACAGTGCCTAGTTCCTCCGCTCCCCTACGTCCCCAATCTCTATCTCCCCCCCCTGAGCCGTTCCTTCACGGCACGGTCCGCACGCCCTGGCTCACACTCTGCGCACGCGCGCAGTCCCCTCACCAAGCGCGCGCGTTCATGATCGCGGTTCCCTATCGTGGTTCACGAGCTCCTCGGCGTGCCTCTGTCATTCTTGTCCGTTCCCTACCTGGTTCCTCCGTTCCTTCTCCCCCTCTGTCTCCTGTCCTGCATGCCTCCTCCGCTGGTCTTCCCCCACGCTCGGGTCCACGCGCGGTGCACGCGCATAACAGGGTTACAGAAGGCCCGCGCACCCGCTCTACTTACTTACCACCCCCCACGCTCTGGCTCCGCCCCCCGTCGGTTGTAGGCTATAACTCTTGATTACTTCCCTGTTTCCTCCCCTGCTCTCACTGACCTATCCCTGCAAGTACCCACTCAAACCTATGCTCCTCTCTTCATCCCTATTGGCCCTTCTTCCCATATAACCCCACTCTGTCCTCTCAGTCCTTGCTCTGCATAGCTTTCCTGTAGCTCCTGTGTGTGCAGTGTCTATGCTTGCTCCCTTGTCTGTTTCAGCCCTGGTTCCTGTCCCTGTCCCTGTTTGGATTCCTTTGGCTTGAATTTGAACTCTGCTTTGGACTTGACTATGCTACGCTGCTTTCTCCTGCTCTTGAACCCTGGCTTTCGGACATCACTACGCTGCTCTCCCCAACCCCTGAACTCTGGCACTTGGACATTACCCTCCGACCTCTGGCACCCCGGACTTAGCAAGTATTACGTTAACCCTTACTCACCAGGCCCGGCAACGCTATTACCACGCTCCGGGCAAGCCCTCACTGCTGTGGGTGCGTGTTATACCCTTACCCACCTCAGTACTGGGCCAGTACTGGCCAGGTCTGCAGGCATACAGGCGTTACATTATGCAGAGCCCAACAAATTCAGACCCCCCTGAGGTGGGCCAAGGTGTCTCCATGGAACATTGGCAATTCCTAAGCGACCAACTCACTAATGTCACACAGAGACTTTCTAATTTGTCTCTCCGGGAAGCTCCTGTGGCACCATCTACCCCGGTCCCTGTGCTTATAAGTAATCCGGGCCACGTATTCCACCACCCAACCGGTATGGGAATCCCCTCGCTTGCCGAGGGTTCCTGAATCAGTGTGACGTCCAATTCGAGATGTCCCCATCCCACTTCCCTACTGGTCGTACTAAGGTAGCCTACGTCTATGCCCTACTCACTGGCGACGCACTTGCTTGGGCTTCTACCCTCTGTGAACACAGACCTGATATAACCCAAGATTACTCCAAATTCCGGCATGAGTTCCAACAGGTTTTTGACACACCAGCGCATAGGGAGACTGCCACTTTTTCCTTGTTTCATCTCTCTCTGGCTCATATGTCAGCTGCAAGATACGCGGTGGAATTCCGCACCATCGCTGCAGAAACCCAGTGGAACGATGAAGCTCTCGCTGCGGCATACTGGCACGGTTTGTCTGAGTCTCTCAAAGATGACCTTGCAGCTCACGCCCGGCCTTCATCCCTCAAGGAACTCATTGCCCTCAGTATCCGGATGGATCAGCGTACTCAGGAACGACGCCACGAGCACCACCGTTCTCGTTCTCTCTAGTCCTTGCCTGTTTCTCCTAGGTCTCCTCCTTTGGCCCTCCCTGCGTTGGACGCCCCGGAACTGATGCAAATCGGTAGTCAACAACTTCGGGCCGCTGAGAAAGCGCGACGCCGTGAGGAGGGTCTCTGCTTCTACTGCGGTTCCCCAGAACACCAACTTCGTTACTGCCGCTTGAAACCGGGAAACGGGAACGCCCAGTAAAGGTAGAGGGGCTTCTACTGGGTACTATTTCTCCTTGCCCCTCTCTCCCTAAGGAACTACCAAAGAAAATATTCCTATCCATAACTCTCGTGGGTCCGGATCATTAAGTAGAGGTTGAAGCCTTTATCGATTCTGGGTCTGGTGGCAACATTCTTGATCATGCCTTCGCTTGCAACAAACAAATACCCTTAGTCAAGAAAAAGTCGCCCATCGGCCTGGAGGCTATTGACGGACGACCGCTTCAACCAGCCTTCATCATTTGGGAGTCTATTCCACTTACCCTGACCACCGCGGATGGTCATACCGAGGTAATGGTCTTCGATGTTGTCCACTCCCCTACTGTCCAGGTTATTCTGGGCTTGCCGTGGCTTCAGCTACAGAACCCGCATATTGATTGGACCTATGTTTTGCCGATCCAATGGGCTGATACTGCAGAGAAGACGGTTTCTCCTTCTGTTGCCGTGCTCGCTGGCCTCGACACCACCTCATCTTCCTATTCTGCTTTGCCAAAGGTATACCATAAATACTTAGATGTCTTCAATAAAATCCAGGCTGAGGTGTTACCCCCTCATCGCTCTTATGACTGTCCCATTGATTTGATTCCTGGAACCATACTTCCCAAGTCCAAGTCTTATCCCTTATCTGTGCCCGAAACGGAAGCGATGACGTCATACATCCAGGAGAATCTTAAGAAGGGGTTCATCCGAAATTCCACCTCCCCCGCCGGGGCAGGCTTCTTCTTCGTGTAAAAGAAGGATGGCTCCTTAAGACCCTGTATCGACTTTCGTGGGCTTAACAAGTTTACGGTAAAAAAACGTTACCCCCTTCCTTTGATTTCAGAACTATTCGACCGTCTACAAGGTGCATCTATATTCACCAAACTCGATTTAAGAGGAGCCTAGAATCTTATTCGTATAAGGGACGGGGACGAATGGAAAACCGCGTTTAACACGCGTTAGGGACATTATGAGTATTTAGTGATGCCGTTCGGCCTATGCAATGCCCCTGCTGTTTTCCAAGAGTTCATGAACGATATCTTCCGGGACATTTTGGGAACATTCGTCATCGTATATTTGGACGATATCCTCATTTTCTCCAAAAACTTGGAGGAGCACATTCGCCATACCAAACTGGTACTCTCTCGGCTTCGTGCTAATCGCCTCTACGTGAAAATGGAGAAATGTCTGTTCCATCAATCTTCCCCAGCCTTCTTAGGCTATATAATCTCTGACAAAGGCTTCACCATGGACCCTGAGAAATGGAAGTCTGTGCTTGACTGGCTGTTGCCAAACTCCCTCAAAGCCGTGCAGCGCTTCCTTTGTCTTCGCTAATTACTACCGGAAATTCATCCGTAATTTCTCCACTATTGCTCTACCTATCACTGCCTTGACCATAAAGGTGCTGATCCGACTGTTTGGTCCCCCGAAGCCATTGAAGCATTCGACTTCCTCAAGAAAGCCTTCGTATCTGCCCCCATCCTTCGGCATCCGGATACTTCCCTTCCTTTTACCCTAGAAGTAGACGCCTCAGATGTGGGAGCCAGCGCACTGCTTTCTCAGAGATCTTCCCCACAGGAAAAACTCTATCCTTGTGGATTCTTTTCCAGGAAGTTCTCTACGGCCGAGAGAAATTATGATGTCGGGAACCGTGAGCTTCTGGCCATCAAGTTGGCCCTCCAAGAATGGAGACATCTCCTCGAGGGTACCAAGGAGCAAGTAGCCATCCTCACAGATCACAAAAACTTATTGTACATTGAGGGAGCTCGTCGGTTGGGATCTCGTCAAGCTCGTTGGGCTTTGTTCTTTTCACGGTTCAATTACACAATTTCTTATATTCCTGGCACCAAGAATATCAAGGCCAATGCCTTGTCTCGTCAGTTCTCCATGGAGAACGAATCTAATGAATCTTCGGAGAATCTTCTAATGAATCTAGGATTCTTCCCACTAAGTGTATTATTTCCACCAACAACTTTGATGTCTTGGATGAAATCAATAAAGGCCAGGCTCATATTCCTAGGAGATTTAAGGTGCCAGAAGGACGGTTGTACGCTGCCCCGCGTTTTCACCACAAAATACTTCTGTGGGGACATTCTTCTAGATCTGCTGGCCATCCAGGCTTCAAGAGGACGGTAGACCTGATCAAACGGACCTTTTGGTGGACTAAGATGAACAAGGCCTTTTTTTCCTTCACCAGAGCTTGTCCAGTCTGTGCCCAGAGCAAGTCCGCCCGACACAAACCTTCTGGTCTCCTCATGCCTCTTCTCATTCCGGAACAACCTTGGAAATACATCTCAATGGACTTTATTGTGGAACTTCCCAATTCTAAAGTGATGAATATGATCCTTGTCGTAGTAGACAGGTTTTCCAAGCATACACACTTTATACCTCTCAAGGGTCTCCCCAATTCAGCCACCTTGGCCGACGTTTTTTCTAAGGAATTTTCAGATTACACGGTGTCCCTATTTCGATTGTTTCGGACAGAGGTTCTCAATTCATTTCTAAATTTTGCGAGCTTTTTCTCAGAGACTTGGCATTTCCCTTTTATTTTCCTCGGGTTATCACCCACAAACTAACGGGCAGACGGAGAGAATGAATCAGACGCTGGAACAGAATCTCAGATGCTTCGTATCTGAATCGCAGGACAATTGGGTGGACCTGTTACCCTGGGCTGAGTTTGCCATTAACTCATTAAAAAACAAATCCACGCAAGAGTCGCCTTTTTTCATTAACTTTGGATTCCATCCCAACAGTCTTCCCCTCTCCTCCCTCCCCTCTGGTGTTCCCACAGCAGATTCTCACATTTCCAGTCTTCAAAATTCTTGGAAAAAGATCTTAAAAACTTTGCAAGGTTCCGTTCAAAGACAGAAAATGCAAGCTGATCGGCGACATCAAGTGGGTCCAGTATTCAAACCTGGAGACAGAGTTTGGCTATCCTCCAAGAATATCAAGCTCAGAACTTCTTCCCAGAAACTGGCCCCGAGATTCTTGGGTACTTTCAAGATCCTCGAAAGGATCAACCCGGTCGCATACCGACTTGCACTTCCTCCTATTATGAAAATCCCTTCTGTTTTCCACGTCTCGCTCCTTAAACCCCTGATCAAAAATGCCCATTTTCCAGATCGCCCTCAGAGGCCTAACCCGGTCGTCATACAAGGACAACAAGAATTCGAAGTCCAGTCCATACTCGATTCTCGTTGGTCCAGGGGCAGATTTCAGTTTCTCGTACACTGGAAAGGATATGGCTCGGAGGAGCGTTCCTGGATACCATCCCATCACATCCATGCCGCAGCACTCCTCAGACAGTTCCGTCAGAAGTTCCCTCATAGACCTTGGGAGGATCGTCCGGAGTCTGATCCTCAAGGGGGGGGATACTGTAACGGATCAGGGGACTCGCGGTTCCCAGCATGTCCCCGTCACCCCAGGTTCCACAGTGCCTAGTTCCTCCGCTCCCCTTCGTCCCCAATCTCTATCTCCCCCCCTGAGCCGTTCCTCCACGGCACGGTCCGCACGCCCTGGCTCACACTCTGTGCACCCAGCGCGGTCCCCTCACCAAGCGCGTGCGTTCATGATTGCGGGTTCCCTATCGTGGGTCACGCGCTCCTCGGCGTGCCTCCGTCATCCCTGTCCATTCCCTACCTGGTTCCTCCGTTCCTTCTCCCCCTCTGTCTCCTGTCCCGTACGCCTCCTCCGCTGGTCTTCCCCCACTCTCGGGTGTACGCGCGGTGCGCGCGCATAACAGGGTTACAGAAGGCGCACGCACCCGCTCTACTTACTTACCGCCCCCACGCTCTGGCTCCGCCCCCCATCGGTTACAGGCTATAAGTCTTGATTATCTCCCTGTTTCCTCCCCTGCTCTCACTGACCTATCCCTGCAAGTACCCACTCAAACCTATGCTCCTCTTTTCATCCCTATTGGCCCTTCTTCCCATATAACCCCACTCTGTCCTCTCAGTCCTTGCTCTGCATAGCTTTCCTGTAGCTCCTGTGTGTGCAGTGTCTATGCCCAGCTCCCTTGTCTGTTTCAGCTCTGGTTCCTGTCCCTGCCCCTGTTTGGATTCCTTTGGCTTGTACTTGAACACTGCTTTGGACTTGACTACGCTGCTTTCTCCTGCCCTTGAACCTTGGCTTTCGGACATCACTACGCTGCTCTCTCCAACCCCTGAACTCTGGCACTGGGACATTACCCTCCGACCTCTGGCACCCCAGACTCAGCAAGTATTACGTTAACCCTTACTCACCAGGCCCGGCAACGCTATTACCACACTCCGGGCACGCCCTCACCGCTGTGGGTACGTGTTATACCCTTACCTACCTCAGTACTGGGGACTGGCCAGGTCTGCGGGCATACAGGCATAACAGTATGTTAGATGTATATAATGGTTAAAGTATGTGACTCTTTAACAATAGTGTCTGTACAATTGTGAAATGTTATGTGTTTATTGTTTACCTGATTTGTAGAAGATAAAGTTGTCTCCCAGCGCGTGGTCTTATTGCGCTTTTCTTCCTTATGCAGACAAAAAGACAACAACAAAAAACACCACACACAAGTGGTATAATAGGCGTCAACATTCAGTATCTTAATCTATAGAGAAGTAGGGAACTTAACACTTGCCTGTGTATTTGTTCCCGTAGTGCATACTCCTCTATTTTCCTTCTGCTCTTACCTTAAAAAGTGGAGAGAGGCATAGCATAATACTGTTTATTACAAAAATAAGGGAGGTGAGATAAAAATACACTTACGAACGACCAACCACATGGGTTGTGGTGGTTTCTATTGCTGCAAGTGTCCTTTAAAAACGTCCTTGCTGGAGGTGCTTTTCAGTCACTTTTTCTCAACTCCCGACTTGTCCGTCTGGGTCCACAGGGATGGGAGGCTTTCTCAGACTTGTGCACAGTCTGTTGTCCCTCTCCTTGTGCAGAGCTCCCTGCTGCTTGTCAGTGTTGGTTGGCTGATCCGCAGACTCCACAGATATGGTGGCTCCAAAAGACCAAAAAGGGGATGTCCACATCAAACTAGTTTCGCCTGGTTTGGCTTCATCAGTGATGTCATTGTGGGTTAATGCAGTGTTCTTTATAGTGGTTATATTGTGCGCTCCTCCCCTTTATTCAAATCTACCTGGTTGTTGATCTATCATGTTCATTATGTATGCATACATTCTGATGACTCCTTACAATACAGTGAGCACAGAATCTTCACTTGGAGACTATAAATACATTGCAGTTAAAAATATAAATATATGAGGCGCATGCGCGAGGGCAAGGAGTATGGCCGCATAGATTAGGAGCTCCGTGCCTCGCTTAAGAAACAGAGTCAGCTGAAACCTAATAAACTTATCAATCACCACACAGTCTCTGAATTCCATTCACTAACGAGCGCAGGATGTCCAGAAAAGCCCCCAAAACTACCAAAAAGAAGGTACTGCCGGAATATTTCGGACGGGCAGGGACGAGCGGATCGGGAGGAGAAATGGCGCCATATTCGAACGCAGGCTCTGAGACGGAGCCGGACGGCGAGGGAGAGGAGTGGGACAACTCTACACAGAGGCCGGTGAGACAGTGCGACATCGATACGTTATGGAACAACCTCAAAACCCTATTCCAGGCTGAAATTAAAGACCTGAAGAGAGAGGTGTCAGGGCTGGGGGAACGGACATGCACCCTGGAAACGAAGATGGATCAATCTATCAAGGCATACAAAAAACAGGACAGGAGGTACACAGACCTGCAAGAGCAGATAAATGAACTGCGGGAGCGCCAGGAGGACACAGAGAATAGGGACAGGCGCAACAACCTCCGGATCAGAGGGGTCCCCGAAACGGTCCTGGACTGTGAGGAGTTCATCTCACAGTGGCTGACAGTGCTGCTACCTGAAGTCCCCAAGGAGCGCCTAGTAATGGATAGGTGCCACAGAGCCCTAAGGGCTAAACCGCTCCTAAAAGAACAGCCCAGAGATATTGTGCTACGGTTGCACCACTACCGGACGAAAGAGGCCGTATTACACAAGACCAGGCCACTACCGGCAGTGGAACATGAAGGCACAAGGCTGTCCATCTTCCAGGACCTAGCCCCCGCAACGCTGGCCCGCCGAAGAACCCTGGGCCCAGTAACAAAGACCCTGCGGGACAGGGGGGTAAGGTACAGGTGGACCTTCCCCTTCGGTCTGCAGGTAGTCAGAGGCGGGAAAACATACATGCTAAGGGAGGCAGAGGAAGGGCAAGCCTTCCTGCACAAACTGGGCCTGGGAGAAGCCCCGGTATCCGGGGAGCCTGCCAACCAACCCCCGGAGCCCACGTGGGAGCAGCGTCCGAGGTCCCCCAAGGAGAAGAGGGCCACGGAGCAGGCGTAATTCGCAGCTGAGAAAATAAATATTATCTTGAGTTAAGGCTTATGTTTGAAAAGCCGGTTGAACTGCTGGAGAAAATGCCCCCAGACCCCACCGGGGTAACCCCCCGAGCAAACCCTCACCCCCTGAAAGCAGAGCCCAGATTCGCAGAATGCTGAAATTAAAGACCCTCGGTCGCGTTCCATAAAAGTCACTGGACGATACCGCTGCAAAACCAAAACATAAACTTTTGGCCTACCTTCCTCGTAGAGGCATCCCCACACTCAAGATGGCGGTGATCCGAAGGCTGGCGGGAATCCACGATGAGGCACAGGACCCGGAAGGGAGCAGAGAGCGGGAAACAGGAGCAAGCACCAACACATCCGCATGGCTGAAGAGTGAAAACCAAAATGGCGGCAGCCCAGAAGTGCGTCACAGTAAGGAGCCGGATGGAACGACGCCATCTTGGAGGAGGCAGAGACTCAGCCACAGGCGATGCAAGCAAATGACGTCACCGCCGGGAGGGACATTGGCCGGAGGCCCCGTGAGGTGTCTGGAGAGTGCCGGAGAGGCCCCACAGGCAGGGAAAAGACACCGCACCGAGCAGAAGCGGGATTTTTGAAAAAAATCTTAAATTAAGGTGCCGGCCACAGCTTATAGCAGTAGTAGCGTCCAGGTACACAGGGCAGAGACACTCAGGACAAGGGACAAGCAAACGGTCTGGTTAGAGGATAGAGTAGAGGAGGGAGAGTTATAGATGGTGTAGAGGGGCTGGGGTAGAGAGGGCTAAAGGGAAGGAATGGACCTGAGTGGAGGAAGGGGGCGAGGAGGTAAAGGCACGAAGCAGGGAAGGGGAGAGATATAGGTAAGTGGGAAGGAAGAGGACAGTGAAGTGAGCGGGTTTGGATATAGGATGGCTGAAAGGGGCAGGTGATTGGATGGAGGGGTGAGTGGAGACTGGTAGAAGTGAGAATGGTGGAGGTGAGGATGACAGAAGGAGTGGACGGACAGAATTGATGATTGGAGAATAAAGAGGGAGGGAGAGTAGATGCATAGTGGGGTAGGTGCAGGTAGGAAAGGAGCAGGGGAAGGAAATAAGCACACACAGGGGGAGGTAAAGATAGGCGGATGGCAGAAATAGTATGAGAGAGGGTAGACAGACGGAAAACAGACAGAAAAGGATAGCCGTGAGAGTGACAAGGGTATCTGCAACAGCAAGACAAAGATAGGGGTATGAGAGTGCAAAAGAGAAGGGGCATTTAAGGGTTGGGAGGGGCATTGGCAGCAAGATTCTGAGTTAGGTTTCATTATTTTACATTGGTATTAAGCGAGGCAGGGGGGAGGGGAGGTGAACTGCTTCAACTTCCGCATGGGCCGCGCACTAGGGAGGAGGAGGGGATTTCTATAAGACCCTGGTGAAGTCCTTTGGGACAAGACTCTGGGGGTTGCTGACAACACCCCCAAGTTACTTCCGGATGACAGGAATGGAGTCCGGGCACCCAAAGGTAAGGTCCTCAGCGGGACGAATTCCTTGCTGAGACGGCGAGAGACTTCATGTGCTAAAATATGCTATGTGTTGTTTTGGTTTTTGTGTCCCCCGGTGTTCCCTTGTGTGTATATTCCCTCTTGTATCTCTGTAGGTGAGAGAGTGAAGTGCATCGGTATAAAACAAGGAAGAGGCGTTAGACCCGACCCAGCCGCCCGAGACAAGAGAAGGTACTGGCAGAAATGTCGACTTACACGAAACAATGAGTAAGGAACTCAGATTAATTTCCCACAATGTTAAGGGGTTTAACAGCCCAGCGAAGCGAAGAGTCGCATTCCGGGACTATAAACGCAGAGGGGCAGAGATTTTATTCCTGCAGGAAACACATTTCTCACAGGGCAATTGTCCCAAATATCTTGACAGGGATTACACGACACACCTTCTGTCCTCCGCGAAAGTTAAAAAGCGAGGGGTGGCCATTTTGATTCATAAGCGTATCCCCTTTGTGACCGACAAGTCATTTAAAGACCGAGACGGGAGGTTCCTCATAGTAAGAGGTACAATACAAGGTTTTCCGGTCACTCTGGCAACTATATATGCCCCCAATGACAAGGCCTCAGCTTTCTTCAATATATTCTTCGAGAAACTTAGTAAAGTGGCCAGAGGCAATATTATTGTAGCGGGGGACCTGAATAGGGCTTTGCATGACGACCTTGACAGATGCTCGACTACTAATAGATCACACAGACCCGACGTACTAACAATTAAAAAAGGTTTAAGGGACTGCCAACTACTCGACATATGGAGGGAACAACACCAGGGAGTGAAAGAATTTACATTTTACTCACACCCGCACAACACCTATAGCAGGATCGATTACTTCCTTGTATCCAATAGATTGGTGCCTCTCGCTCCGAGATCCATGATATTTCATGGTCTGACCATGCATCGATAGAGCTGCGGTGCACACTATTCCCACTAGACAGACCCAGAGCGAACTGGAAATTAAATGAGTTATTGCTGAAGATTCCAGCCCTTCAGGTGGAAATCGGGGAAAAAATTAAACAATACTTTGAGGAGAATGAGGGGAGTGTGGCAACACACTCCACACTGTGGGAGGCCCATAAGGCTACCCTCAGGGGGGTCATAATGAATCTGGCAGCGAAAAGGAAAAGAGTAAGGGAGGAAAAAATCCAGGAGCTAGAAAAATAACTAGCGGAGCTTTCCTCCCTGCACAAAGTAAACAAAAGTGCCCACACGCTGAGTCAAGTATTAGACACCAAAACCAGTCTTAACCTCCTCCTTTCCGCTCAGGCTGAGAAGGAATTGGCCTGGTCTCAACGGAAATTTTTTGAAAAAGCAAACAAGCTTGACACACTACTTGCCAATAAGCTGAAAAATAAGCTCCCAAATTATCACATTCACGCAATCCGTAACCACAAAGGGGACCTTACCTCCATCCCTGGGAAAATTGTAGAGGAGTTTAAGAAATATTATGAAACTCTTTACAATGGAGACAAGGTGACCCATAATTTGAAAACAAGGGAATCGTTAAAAATCTTCCTAAGGGAGGCAAATCTTCCAAGATTGGAGAGAGGTGACAGGGAGGCACTCCAGTCGGACTTCACGATGGAGGAGCTCTCAGGGGTCATAAAGGCGCTAAAACCTGCTAAAGCCCCGGGCCCTGATGGCTTTTCAAACCTATATTACAAGAAATATATTAAAATATTAGCTCCCCATTTGTTAAAGTTATTCAACGAAATTCTGGCAGGGGCCTCATTCCCAGCACAAATGCTCAAAGCCTCTATTTCTGTGATCCACAAATCCGGAAAGGACCCGGCAGACTGTAAGAGCTACCGGCCCATTTCACTGATCAATTCAGACATCAAAATATACTCTAAACTCATAGCCAACAGGGTGGGTAGAGTTCTTCCTGGGTTAATCCATACGGATCAAGTAGGGTTTATCGGAGGCAGACAGGCGGCAGATAACACCAGGAGAATCATTGACCTCATTGATCTGGCCCAACAGAAGAACATACAATTCATGGTGTTAAGTCTGGACGCGGAGAAAGCCTTCGATAGGATAGACTGGCCCTACCTAACAGAAACGCTGAGAGCATTTGGCTTTGAGGGATGCCTCCTGCAGGCCATACTAGCGCTGTATAGGAAACCCTCAGCGAGGGTAAGATACCAGGGTTTCCCCTCAGAACAATTTGAAATCAAAAGCGGCACGAGGCAGGGGTGCCCGCTATCGCCCTTGCTGTTCGCCTTATGCATAGAACCCTTAGCAGCGCACATCAGAAATAATCCAGATATATCTGGGATCCCATTAGGAGACCAAATGCACAAGGCCGCCTTATACGCGGACGATGTTATTCTTACACTAGCCAAACCTCTCATATCTCTCCCAAATCTATTCAATATCCTAGGTAAATTCAACCAAATCTCTGGGTTTAAGATCAATCAGTCTAAATCGGAAGCCCTCAACATCAACCTCCCAAAAGAAACTGAAAAGCTGATTGACCTCAATTTTAATTTCAAATGGCAACCCTCCGCTATCAAATATTTAGGGGTTTACCTCACGAGGGAGTACAAAACATTATATAAGGCTAACTTTCCCAAGGTAATAAAGACTCTGGGGGAGGATCTCAGGACCTGGATGAAAGGGAGTATTTCCTGGATTGGGAGGATACATAGCGTGAAAATGAATCTCCTCCCAAGGATGTTATATCTTTTCCAGAGTCTCCCGGTCCCGTTGGTACAGGCAGACATCCGCTCCCTACAGTCTCACATAATGAAATTTATTTAGAACAAGAAAAGCCCAAGAATTTCCAAGGGAATATTGAAACGTCCCACCATACGCGGAGGGCTAGCGGTGCCTTGCTTGCAAGCTTATTATAAAGCAGCCCAATTAGGGCAGATTCTCCAATGGCACACTGACCCAAGCTTACGGAGATGGGTAGAGTTGGAGAGGAAATGCTGTGCACCAATTGATATCCGAAATTTAATCTGGCTGCCCAAAAGAGGGGTACGCAAGATGGAAATACCGTTGCAGTCCATGATCAATTCGTTAAAAGTTTGGGAGGCCACGAAATTTCGTTGTCAGCTGACTACTAGAATGTCATTAATGACACCAATTGTGGGCAATCCAGATTTCGCTCCAGGCCTGAATAGCAAAAATGTCTTGATTTGGACCCAAAAGGGGCTAACCCGTCTTCATGATCTGGAGGGCATCACGTATATACAATCCTTTGACCAAATTAAATCCTCTAAAAACATCCCAAATAGCGAATTCTTTAGGTATCTCCAGATCAGAGATATCTACAATAAAACACCGATTAGGCCGTACAAATTTTGAGCAGCTGTGTTCCAGAGACACGGACACAAGGGGACTCACATCTAGAATGTACAGGGAAGTGATCTGCCAGAAGATGACCACCGACAATAGACTGAGTTATATGAAACACTGGGAAGCAGACCTCGGGGAGACTCTAGAGGACGACGAGTGGGACAGCATTATACAGGCGGCTGCGAAAAGCTCAATCTGCACCACATTAAAGGAGAACGCATATAAAGTCCTGATGCGGTGGTATTACACCCCAATACGATTAGCTAAATTTGTGAGAGGCTACTCCCCTCTCTGTCCTAAACAGTGTGGGGAGGCAGCGGATCTGCGACACATGCTGTGGTCTTGCCCAAAAGTGGCCCCTATTTGGGAACAGATTAGAGACTGGATTCAGCGGATTCTCGGTTTGGAGATCCCCCTGGACCCGTGGCTGTTCATACTGGGCAGACGGATCCTGGGTATGTCGAATGCAGCGCATAAATTGATCGCGCATTTTGCTACAGCCACGAGATGCGAGATCGCAGCATTATGGAAGCAGCAAGATATACCAATTATCCCAAAGATCAGAAATAGGATTTGGCGTGTTTGCCGGATGGAACAATTAACAAGTTTGGTTAATGACTCCGGCGCAAATTATCTAAAAGTCTGGGCACCGTGGTTGGCCCAGGTATCCCGGGGGTTGATGTCACCACGATATTGCATTAATATATACAGGTGCGTTCTCCTTTGAAGGTCAGATAGGTGACAGGACATAGAGACGTACGGTCAGCAGACAACCCCCATGAGTATGCGAGGAAATGGGACAGAAGGGTAGGTTCGCCTAGAGTCAGCAAGGTATGGGTTGACATCTCGAGGCAGTCAAAGATGGTCAAAATAGACGGAATCACTCCCTCCCCCCCCCTCCCTCTTCCCTCCCCCACCCCATTCCCCCCGTCTCGTTAGTCTTGTCGTATCTGTGTCTTTGTATGTAGAAGTGTGTTCGTGCTGTTTATAACTGTATTTGCCAGAAAATTGGAAATGACATAATGGGTTGTGACACAATGTTTGCATATGTATCTTCCAATAAAAACTTAAGTTGGAAAAAAAATATATAAATATATAAAATGCATTGAGATAACTCCCTTTAAACGGCTACTGTTATAGCTTCCCTCTTTTCGGTTCCTTATAAAACAATGTGTTGATTAGCCATGAATAGTATGAAACCCCATATATTCATAGAGAGCAGAAGCACATTCATAAAAAGCAGAAGTACATTCATAAAAAAGCAGCAATTTCCATGTCTATATTTAGACCCAAAGGAGTGAGTGTCTGTAATGTGAATATCCAGAAAGTTTCTCTCCTGGACATTTTCGGACAGAAATCTCCTCCTCTCCAATCATGTTCCACTTTTTCAATTCCCCAGAATCTTAGACATTTTGGGTTCATATTGTGTTTGGTTTTATAGTGTTGTGATACATTATGAGTCTCCAAACCATTTAAAATATTGCGTATATGTTCCCCTATTCTTGTTTTTAGCTTCCTGATCGTTCTACCCACATATTGCAGCTTGCAACTACATTCTAATGCATATATTACTCCTTTGCTATTGCAAGTAGTATTGGATTTAATGATATACTTAACTGGTGATACATTGCTTAAAAATTCCTTTATTTTAGTTTCCTGTTTCTTGTTGTTGCTACAGGCTCTACAATTGAGGCATTTAATGAACCCCTTTGAAGCTTGGTCTAACCAGTTCTCTTATGGTTTGTTATTTATGAAACTAGGTACTAGTTTTTGTTTGATGTTGGGGGCTCTTGAAAAAATCACATCCGGTTTTGGTCCAATGATTTCTTTGAGCCATTGGTCCTTCTGCAGCACATCCCAATGTTTGTTAAGAATACCCTTAAACTCACCAAACTGGGTATTAAATCTGGTGACAAAGGGTATCCTTTGGTTACTCTTTCCTACATTAGCTGGCGTGTCTGTTTTATATTCTAACATCTTTGTTCTGTCTAGGTCATTAACTTTTTGGATTGCATTGTTTATTACTCTATCCTTATATCTCTTCGCAATAAATGTTTGTCGCATGGGTTCTCTTTGCAGTTCATAATCCTCTTTCCTTGTGCAATTTCTTTTTAGCTGTCTGAATTCTCCAAGAGGTACATTTTCTAGCCAGCTCCTTTTGTGACAGCTAGTGGCGCTAATGTAGCTATTACAATGAACTGTTTTGAAATGCGTTTTTGTATGGATTTGGCCATTCGCAATAAAAATTTGCAAATCCAGAAATTCCACATTTGTAAGGCTGATATTGTGAGGGAATCTTAAGTTAAAATTATTCATATTCAATCCTTCCAAGAATGTTATTGGCAAATCTTGGTCTCCTTTCCAGATGATAAGAATATCATCAATGTAGCATCGGTATAGTACGAGGTTCGCGCCATAGGGGTTATTGGACCAGATGGTTTGATCTTCCCACCAGCCCAAAAACAGATTTGCGTAACTTGGCGCGAACCTCGCACCCATTGCTGTACCCTTTGTTTGTAGGAAGTAGTCTCCCTCAAACCAGAAGACATTATGGTTAAGTATAAATGAAATGCCATCTATTATGAATTTTATTTGTCTTTCTTCCATAGCTTCATATTTTTCCAGACTGTATTGTACTGCCTCACACCCCTGTCTATGCTCTATACATGTGTATAATGAAGCTACATCACAGGTAGCTAGTATAAAATGTTCTTCCCATTTTATATCATTCAATACCTGCAATACCTGTATGGTGTCTTTTAAATGTGATTTTAGCTTCTTCACGGAAGGTTGAAGAAGTGTATCAAGGTAAGAGGACAGGTTTTGGGTTAGAGACCGTATTCCTGATATGATCGGCCTTCCTGGGGGGTTGGTTAAAGATTTATGAATCTTTGGAAGTAGTAGAAAACGGGCATCTTGGGATGATTAGTGGTTATATAATCATATTCTTTCTTTATTAGGATGCCCTGTGTCAAACCATCATCTAGGAGATGCAGCATTTGTTTACTATATTCTTTTATTGGGTTCAATTTGAGTTTTTTATATGTCTCTGTGTCTCCTAATAATCTATGAGCTTCAGTGATATAGTCCCTAGTGTTCAGTATTACAACCCCCCCCCCCCCCCATTGTCAGCTGGTTTAATTACCACTTCCTTGTTCTCAGAGAATCTGTCTAGGATTTATTTTTCGTTCTTTGTTATGTTCATTCTATTATTCTTCTTTCCTCCTATGTTATTGATCTCTTTTAGATCTTCTTCCACCAATTTCTGAAAGGTCTCTAAATAGCGGCCTCTACAGTTGGTGAGATAGACTTTGGATGGGTTTTTTAAGTGTTGTATGTATAAATTTACTTGTTTCTTCTCCCATGGTTGCTATCGGTTGCTCTCTTATTTCTCCCCTGGATTTCATGAAATATCTTTTTAGAGTTAATCTCCTGATACATTTCTGTGCATCAATGAATAATTTAAACGTTGATGCTTTGTTTGAGGGAGCAAAATTCAAACCCTTGTGTAACGGGTTTTCCCCCCCCCCCAATCTCACATTGGCCCAGGTACTCTAATAACCAACCCCCATTACGTGTTAGTGTTTGGTGGTGAACCTGTACGCAACAGGACTCCTGAGTCTCCCGCTTGATGGTATTAGGGGATGTCATCAGGACAGGTAGCTGAGGTAGTGGGTGCGAGTTCAACTTACATCATGTGCAGCGCCTCCACCTCATCAGGGTCTATGCTTCCGCAGGGAGATGGTCCTGGTGAGGAACTCCTTCTTGGTGGTGCCTGCCACTGTTGAGTAATTTCACACTCACACAGTGGGGTTTTCGTTAACAAGGCCATCTTTATTGTAGTTTGGGATGTAGCAGACTGCCCCATGCAGCTGCCGGCTCTAGCCGCACATCTCTCCGTGCTGTCCCTTTGCCAGGTACGCCCTCCCAAATTGAAGTGGGATTCCCTCTTCTCCTAGGAAGATCCTCTCTGTGCCAGCTCCCTGGACACAGAGTGGCTTAGACAGGCCGATTGGTCAACCTGGACCACTAGTTACTGCACTAGGGTCACAAAGTGCTCCTACAATCCCTTATGCAGGAAAATACAACTTCCCAACAACTTTCCACAGCTGCTGGAACACACTAACTAACTGTGTTGTGCCTTATATACTTCAGGGGGCAGGCGCATCCCTGATGTCACTATCCAGGGACTCAGAACATACAGCCACTCCTCTCCATACATAGGGCACATCACCATGGTGTGAGGAAAAACCTCCATAACTACTGCTGGCATACCTGTACTTACCAGGACTTACTGCCAACAGAGAGGAAAGTAATATACCATTATTATGCATGGCTATACTTGCTTAATACTCTCTTTTCTTTTTCCTCCAGTACGAGGTCACTAAGGTTGAAAATACCTGTGATCTCCCTATTTGGGTTTACCTTCTCTGTTCTCCTCTTCCCCCCTCTACATCCTCTTGTCTTTCCCTTTGTCTTTCTTCTCTTCCTGTGATTGCTGAGTTCCTTCTCCACATTCTCGGGTAGAATCTTTCTCTGTCTCTGTCTCTCTCATCCTGTCTTCTTTGTCCTATAAAAGGAGATTCATATCTCTCATAATTTTCTCTCCTTCCATAGTTGTCCCCTCTTCTAGGTGATTCATATCGCTCATATTTCTCAATATTTCTATAGGGTTCCCTCCTATCTGTTCCCCTCTCTGCCCTATATTGATGTTCTCTATTTGATCTATATCTCTCATCTTCTCTCTGTCTATCTCCATTATATCTATTCCTCCCATACCTAGCTTGATACCTTCTATTTCCTTCCTGTCTATTCTGATAATTATTGCCCTCTTCTTGGCGTTCTTCCTTTCTCCCCTTATCAGACTCCTTGTCTTTCTTTTTATCCTCATTTTTGGTTTCTCTAGTTGTTTTAGCTACATCTTTCTTATTGCTTTATCCCTTCTTTCCACATAATTCTCATCTCGCTGTTTTTCTACTGCATTATCACCCACTTTATCATCCTTACCTTTCCAGTCTCTGTTCTCTTTATAATCAATTTTATCTCTTAAAAATGTTTTCCTTTTTCTTTCCATTGTCTCCTCCTCCACTTTATCAAGCCTCTCTTTAATTTCTGATTCACAATACACAAAATCTTCATTGTTTTCAAATGCCTCTAGTTTTTGCTGGGTTTCTAGGATCTGCTTATCCAATATTTTAAGCGTCTCACCCCTACTTCTTGTAACAAGGCGCATTAACTCAAAGGAGCAATTATTAAGTACTCAGGTCTGGTATGTCTACTATTAATTCAGGGTGCATTACTGCCTTCAGAGCGGTTTCATAGGCGGTGTATAATACATTCAGTGCTGGTCCTCCACACATTCCTCTGACATGCCTATCTCCCGCTGTCATTTTCCCTTTCAATTTCCTTTTGATGTCTGCATATCTTTTCTTGCAGTTAACAATTGTATGTGGCACTGTGCCAGTGCTGCTGACAGCATCACTAATGTTTTTTTAATTTGGAATTTTTTATAGCCATGGGGAGTTTTGCTTGCATCCTTCCCAGAATTATGTGGTACAGTATCAGGCTACTTTTTGAATTAATTAAAACAATATTTTTGTCATCTGAAAATGTAATGGTGCATAGCCACCGCATATCAGCTGCTTCACTGCTATACTGTATGTAGGTTGTGGATCCTGTAACATTGTCTCTCCTGGGCCTTGCTGCTAGGCCCTTGCTCCTGGGCCTTGCTGCTGGGCCCTGACTACCTCACCTGACTACATCCCTGACACTTCAATCAACCCAGGCAGTCTACCTGCAACTCTTCCCTGTATACAACCCATGAAACTGACAACCCCTGCCTCTCGCTGTATAACCATCATGATCTCCCTCTATAAACCCCTCCGCCCCCTCCCCGCCCAGGCTGGTCTGATCTCCTGTCTCCGTCCCCAGGATTGTGTCGGACAAGCGTCGGTAACTTTGAGGAGGCAGCAGTTATGGTACAGGTGAGGACTCCCTGTTCGTCTATGTGGACAGCTGACCCCAGCTGCGGCTCACAAGGGGGCATCTGCTTCTCTCTGAGCCATTTCCACACCCCCCACCCCCACTCCACGCCTCAGCCCCTCATCACACTTACAAATACAATTTCTCTGACAAAACGGACAAAAGACAAAGAAGTTTTACTTAAAATGCGCTTGCTCGGCCCACACACACTTCTTAAAAAAAGGTGAATGTCCTCCCTGTAGTTAAATTCACACATTATACTACAAACAGATTCACATTGGAAACATACATATTAAGGACATTCTTTTGCCAATGTAAATAAAGGGTACACAACAGTTGGGAGATCTTGAGAACATGATGCTTTTTTACTGTTTTACTTTTGTCTACTGATTTATAGCAATAATAAGCTGCATGCGCTTAAACGTACCACATTACTAAACATTCCTGTGGCCAATGTAACTTACAAAATGATAGTACAGACTTGAAGAATGAAAAAATCACGTCTAAACAGATTATTAGTGAAGCACGCAAGTAAGGAATGAAACGAACACAATCAGTTTATATATCAGCTTGTATAATAAGCCCCTAAATGAGCTATTGTGAAATGAAAGAGAAACGTTTTGGGGAGGGAGCAATGTTAGAAGAGGTCCTGCTTTGAAGCTGGAGGTGTGGTAGGTACATGGGGAATGTGAGAAAGTACTTTCAATGTTGAAGGCGGCATTGTAACAGCCTAGCAGAGATTGTGAAGGTTCATACTATACCTTAAACATATTCAAAACTTTTTGGGATAGGCACAAGGGTAATCTAAATTTGGAAACTATCCGGTGATCCAACGTTGTCTGTGACCTCACCACAGATTGGGAAAATAGGCAGACTTGCCAGACTAAGAAACTATTAACTTCATGAGATTTATAGTAAAATTACATCCTTATATCATGGGAAACTAGCCTAGATTTCTCTATTAAAGGACCAAGGCAATGCTAGTCCATAAGACATCTTGTGCACATTCACTTGAAAAATCAAGTAGACAGTGACATATAGGGGGTTATTCATATTAAACTGCATTAGTGCTCATTGGGCACTATTGCACAGAAACTCCTGTTGACTACATTGGGCGTTTTCTGTGTGATAGTGCCCCAATAACGACTATCATAGTTTAATTAATAACCCCAGACAAAGACCCAACTAATTTAGTGAATTTAATGGGTTTAGTAAATAGTGTAGTAAAATTAGCACACACTTTCACTGGATACCACAAACGAGAGCCTGTGTGTAAGTAATTGTTAGAAAATATAGGATTTGTAAACCTCTGTACTTAAAAAAAAATTATATATAGGTGTGCCTCAGACCTGTATGTTTACATTTTATCATAAATTCCAGACAGTTTCTATCATACTTGTTGGATTTTTATCTTATCAGCTTTTTATTACACATGTATAGTATACGTTCACTTTACAATGCTTTATTGATATCTTTCAGATCCAACATTTGATTAGTAACAGCTTTTCTTTATTAATTGAGTAATTTAAAGACACAAGGTATATCAACATATTCAAGCTGACCTGTTTATACATATTAGGGTGCCCAATTATACTGTGTAGTTGGTGCATATATGCTTTATATACTATATGCTTTACAGATACTTAGAAGTACAGTATATACAGTCATGTGAAAAAGAAAGTACACTCTCTTTGAATTCTATGGTTTACATATCAGGAGATAATAACAATCAAAGAGATAGGAGAGAAGAGGAGCACAGCTCACAGCGTTCACGAACGTAGAAAAATAAGGGCAACTCCAAACAGGGAAAAAATATAAATTAGCCTTTAATGGTCAGCTTGGCAACAATACAGGACCACGCACCAACGCGTTTCATCCCTCAGGACTTTCTCAAGGTGTGTTGCCAAGCTGACCATTAAAGGCCAATTTATATTTTTTCCCTGTTTGGAGTTGCCTTTATTTTTCTGCGTTCGTGAACGCTGTGAGCTGTGCTCCTCTTCTCTCCTACCTCTTTGGATTCTTCTCCTGAGGGCTGCACGCTGACAAATCTTCTTACCTGGAACTACATCAGGAAGGTAAAGGGCATCAGCCCATCATTTGTTACCTTCCTTTGCTGGACTGTTTTATATTGTACCCCAGTGGTGAATATATGCTTATTGGAGACAAAGTTTTGGGGTAGCCGTGTGGGCACCACCAGGTCCCTGTTTTTCACCCTGGGAGGTTTATTTTTATTTTTACCAATATATACTGTTCCTGGATTCTGGATTCATTTAATGGAAGTCATATTATTTGAGCTTATTGTGGTGATACACCAATATACCACATAATCTACATAATAACAATCATTTGTTCCTTAGCAGGTCTTAAAATTAGGTAAATACAACCTCAGATGAACAACAACACATGACAGATTACACCGTGTCATTATTCATTTAACAAAAATAAAGCCAAAATGGAAAAGCCATGTGTGAAAAACTAAGTACACCTTATGATTCAATAGCTTGTAGAACCACCTTTAGCAGCAATAACTTGAAGTAATAGTTTTCTGTATGACTTTATCAGTCTCTTACATCATTGTGGAGGCATTTTGGCCCACTCCTCTTTACAACGTTGCTTCAGTTCATTGAGATTTGTGGGCATTTGTTTATTTGTTTATGCACAGCTTTATTAAGATCCAGCCACAGCATTTGAATCAGGTTGAGGTCTGGACTTTGACTGGGCCATTGCAACACCTTGTTTCTTTTCTTTTTCAGCCATTCTGTTGTAGATTTGCTGGTGTGCTTGGGATCATTGTCCTGTTGCATGACCCAATTTCGGCCAAGCTTTAGCTGTCGGACAGATGGCCTCACATTTGACTCTAGAATATTTTGGTATACAGAGGAGTTCATGGTCCACTCAATGACTGCAAGGTTCGCAGGTAATGTGGCTGCAAAAACAAGCCCAAATCATCACTCCTCCACCACGTGCTTGACAGTTGGTATGAGGTGTTTGTGCTGATATGCTGTGTTTGGTTTTCGCCAAACGTGGCAATGTTCATTATGGCCAAACATCTCCACTTTGGTCTTGTCTGTCCAAAGGACATTGTTCCAGAAATCTTGTGGTTTGTTCAGATGCAACTTTGCAAACCTAAACCGTGCTACCATGATCTTTTTAGAGAGAAGAGGCTTTCTCCTGGCAACCCTTCCAAACAAACCATACTTGTTCAGTCTTTTTCTAATTGTACTGTCATGAACTTTAACATTTAACATGCTATTTAAGGCCTGTAGATTCTGAGATGTAACTCTTGAGTATTTCTCTGAGCATTGCACGGACCTTGGGGTGAATTTGCTCGGATATCCACTCCTGGGAAGATTGGCAACTGTCTTGAATGTTTTCCACTTTTGAATAATCTTTCTCACTTGAGAATGCTGGACTTTAAATTGTTTGGAAATTGCCTTATAACTCTTCCCAGATTTATGGGCTGCATAATTGCTTCTCTAAAATCATTGCTGATGTCTTACCTCCGTGGCATTGTGTTAACACACACCTGAATGCTCCAGACCAGCAAACTGCTAAAACTTCGTTTTTTATAGAGGTGGTCACACTTGCTGATGATCAATTAATCAAGGGCATTTGATTAGCAGCACCTGTCTGCTACTTAGCATCTTAATTCATATGGAAGCAGAAAGGGTGTACTTAGTTTTTCACACATAGCTTCTCCATTTTGGCTTTATTTTTGTTAAAGTCATGACACAGTGTAATATGTAATGTGTTGTTGTTCATCTTAGGTTGTATTTACCTAATTTTTAGACCTGCTAAGGAACAGATGATTGTTATTATGTCCTGATATGTAAAACCATGGAATTCAAAGATGGTGTCCTTTTTTTTCCACATGACTATACATCACAAAATAGACTAAACCAAACATTGTTTAATGTTTAATGGTTTTAGTGTACACTTAAAGAAACATATATTATTACAGAAAATAAATGTAGATGGAAACAATCCCTGTGCAGAAACCTTGTGTTAAATCCCTGTCAAAATAAATTATTTTAACAGAAATAGAAAAACAAGGGGAGCGCAGATCAACAGTAGAACAACAGCAATGTACAGGTAAGTGAGAAGCACTATACTAGTGACTATGAGTCAAAGATGATAGAATAAGGTAAGTGTATTACTATAGATACTCATTCGGGCCTGTGTGAGCAAAAGCCTCTCGGGCTTAACTCTGTAGAGGGTCTTTTCTTGGAATCACACACCTTCCTCTTAGTAGCTGGTGGGCACACGAATCCTCAGGATATTCAGTTGCCCACGGGGTAAAAGAAAGGAACCGGAGGTGGGAGTCAATATATACAATAATAGAAACTAATAGGGGGTTGATAGATAGTCTCCAAGGAGACAATCGAGAAATGTATATACAGTATATAAACAAATACTCACACGGGCCAGTGTGAGTTAAAACCCATAATTAATTAATTAATTAATTTATTTATAAAATATTTTACCAGGAAGTAATACATTGAGAGTTACCTCTCGTTTTCAAGTATGTCCTGGGCACAGAGTTAAGACAAATAATACATGGTTACAAATACAGTTACATAAATGAGCAGGGTATACATTATATACAATACATTGCATGCACAGTTAAAGAAAATATATGTTATGGGCGAATGAAACAGTTACAGACCAGATTAAAATGTGAGACAGCCTTGGATTTGAAAGAACTTAAACTGGTGGTGGATGTGAGAGTCTCTGGTAGGTTGTTCCAGTTGTGGGGTGCACGATAAGAGAAGGAGGAACGGCCAGATACTTTGTAGAGCCTTGGGACCATGAACAGTCTTTTGGAGTGTAACGGGTATTCCACCCCACCCAATCGCAGATATAGTGTGGGTGCGGAGAACATACAGTGTTACCAGGTGTGGTACTTTACCTGCTTGGCTCACAGGAGGGCTGAGCTTCCGCCACGGGGAACCTGGGACAATTATATTAGGAGTAAGAGTAACCTTGTACTCGGTGCAGCGCCTCCACCTGCGATCGCTCCTAGCAGAGCAGGAATTGTTCCTCGCAGGACACATACAAAATAACTTGCACACCGTAATGTATAAAACTAATACTTTTACTTGGGAACAACATACAACACAAATAGTATCAACATAATAACGGGTGTCCCTCTCTAGAGGCGACACTGACTACGGCGTCACGCAGGACGCTTCCCAACACCGGGTGATCCCACCCCGTGTCCATAGGATCCCCACCCAATGTCCCGCACTCTTGCAGAGAGACAGAATATGGTTAATATAGTCACTATTAAACTACTGGGCCCGTTGGTGCACTTGTAGGGTTAGAGTACCTGCCGAGTACTCCAGTGCTCGGATCTGCAACGGCTTCGAAAAGGATCCGATGACCGAAGACACCGGAACCACCACCTTTGACGATCCCACGCAGAACCTCTGCCTCAACAGTCTGCGCCCAACCTTTGGAACACTGCGCAGCGTCAAGGGAGTCCCTAACTGGCTCAGTGAACTAACTTGACAATCGCTGTACTATAGGCCGTCCCTACAGCACAGCAACCTGGAATGGCTTAAGGGGAAACTCCTAGGGCCTACGGGGTAGCCTATCTTAACCCTTGCCACCACGCACGGCAACTTAACACTAGGCCCGCTTGTCCGCCCTCACAGCACTGACCGCTGTGACCGGACAATAAGGCACCTCACGACCCTTCGGGCAGCGTGCCTAACCTAGGGCCGTCCCTGATCAATTACCCACTAGCCTGAGAGTGAGTTGGGGCCTACCTGGGATATAGGGGACCTTACGCGGTGCGGGAGCTTCACTCGCTCCCTACACCCTTCCTTCCCCTACAGCTCCCCAGCTCCAACTGATGTAAGTGACAGGGTCCCTAACCTGAGGGCTGTCCCTGGCAACACTCACTCTATTGGGTGTCAGGGCTATCTCGGGCCTTGGGGGTTGCTGGCCTAGTACAGGGAGTCACTGACTCCTGTACCCTACCTCCTTCCCTTGGCTGCTCCTGGCTCTGACTGACTGCGTAGTGCCAAACCCACACAATGTATCTCCTTGCTTCTGCAGAGTCATTCTCCAGCCCTATTGGCTCCCTGGGGTCATGTGGTCCTGCGGTCCTGCGCATGCGCAACAGCCATCGAAATGGCGGTGCCCTGCTCCTCGAGCCGCCGGGACCCTCGCGACGCGACCGTGGCCTTAGCAACGGCCCGATCGCGTCCCTGGCAACCGGCCTGCTCGCGTAGATAGCGCGCTACTCCCTGCTCCGGCCCCCACCTTTGGAAGCAGCCGTCGGGTCCGTCGCTGGCTCCGGCGGCACCCGCGACTACGCTGCTCCAAGGGAGGGGGGTCTCTAGGAGCTGCTGGAGACCAGGGCTACAGGAGTCTGATCTCAGATGATAGGTGCTGCATGTGGTAGGGGTGAGGAGCTTGTTCAGGTAGCTGGGTAGCTTGCCCATAAAGAATTTAAAGGCAAGACAGGAAAGGTGAACTTTGCGCCTAGACTCTAGTGATGACCAATCTAGTTCTTTGAGCATTTCGCAGTGATGTGTGTTGTAGTTGCATTGGAGAACAAAATGACAAATTGAATTGTAGGGGGTGTCAAGTTTGCTAAGGTGGGTTTGAGGTGCTGTGCCATATACTATGTCTCCATAGTCAATAATTGGCATTAGCATCTGCGGTGCGATACGCTTTCTGACCAGGAGACTTAGGGAGGATTTGTTCCTGTAAAGTACCCCTAGTTTGGCATAGGTCTTGGTTGTCAGGGTATCAATGTGCATTCCGAATGTTATGTGGGAGTCAAACCATAAGCCCAGGTATTTAAAACTAGTGACAGGGGTTAGGGTGGTGTTAGTGTTGGTTCTAATATGGAGATCAGTCGCTGGAAGCTTTAAGAATTTAGTCTTGGTCCCAAATACCATTGTAAGGGTTTAACTTTGAGGAGGATTATTCTGCTCTTCGTTGTTTCAACAGCAAATGCTGTATACAGGTCCTCACTATCTCCAAGGGTCCCCGGAATAGATGGTGAGTCCAAATAAGGTAAATGGTAATTTAATAATAGTAATAAAAACTTTAAAACACATACAGTGAATCGGTGGGTGTAGACAGTCTGTAAAGGTGCAGGTAAAAAATATGGCAGTGCACTGCCAAAAGGAATAGAAGGAGGCTCACGGCATGCAACATCAAAAAGGTGTTTATTTCATGAAAAGTGGATCAAATGTCCCCCCTTAGGTCACAACAGGGGTCCACCAACGCGTTTCGGGCAGTATGCCCTTTCTCAACCTTTTGATGTTGCATACTGTGAGCCTCCTTCTATTCCTTTTGGCAGTGCACTGCCATATTTTTTACCTGTTCCTGCTACTTACCTGGGAGATCGCACGCCTAAGAACACACCTGTGGTTGGACACTCCAGGAGAATATAAGTGAGTGATACTTATGGGTCGCCGTACCCTTTATTTCTCCTTCATTATGGGACTCTGGTCTGTACTATTCATATATGGTGCCGCTGGCATTAGGTACTAGTCCCTAACCCTATTAGGGCTATGCTATGATAAATGCTTATATGGAAGGAGTTCACACCAACTGCAGTTCTTTATTACTAAACAGGACTTCTTTTTTCTGATGCGCTGGCTTTATATATACTATAGTCTGTTAAGGTGCTCTCCTTGCTGGCAGCTCCTCCTCTCCGGCATCTGCAGCACGCCGGAGCGCTGGAACGCACCCCTCACTTCCTGACTACAGAAGCCTCGATGGACAAAAAACATCAGCAACTACAAGGTCTAGCAACGCGTTTCGCTTGCGTCATCAAGCTTCCTCGGGTTCACAGTGTAGTGTAGGACCTGCATTTTTGGTTATATCTTGACGTTTGGTATGCCAAAAGGTTTGGCCAAAAGGTTAAACTAAATAACCAAGTTATTATTATTATTGAAGTATTTAAACTTTATACTATTTACCATATATGTTTTGTCAATTGGACGGATTATTGGGCACCCCTGTCTTTTGTTGTATACATTTGCCATGCCCAGTAGCACTCTTTTTGAAGTGTAGAAGTTTGAGCTAGCTGGGAATGTGTGTTAATCAATTTCTGACTGGTAACAGTGGTGCTTTTACCTGTCAGGTTCACAGGAGGCCGAACCTCCGCCAGTGAGAGTCTGGGGTGTATCGTCTGGAATGATACTCACATATACAGCGCCTCCACCTGTGTAGGATTCTAAAGGTAGAATTACCCTGACACAGGACCCACATACAGTAACCAATACACCAAAGGTATATATAAAACAGTTTACTGCATAATCATAACAATATAACAATCACATCTAATCAACAGGGTCACTCTGTAATACTAATGGCACAACTACCCGGTCACCTCGCCGGGCTTTATACCCCACACCTTATACCCAGGTGTCTCAGAGTCCCAAGAGTTCCGCAACCCACCCCTTAGGCGTGATCAGTGCCTGTGTGGTACCGGTAATAGTGGTGCACTTGGTGACTGTACCTGCCCGGGGCTCCTGCACCCAGATATCGCAGAACAACGGAAGAGGACCTGTCTGTGTCCAGCGCCGAAAGCCTCAGCGATGGCGTCCTCCTCCAAACAGGATGGTCTCCCTCTGGTGTACCTCACCACCCAGACAGTCTCGATCTCTGCTACTGCAGAGAATGATTCCCTTCAACACTGGCCAGGATATTCCTCTTCCTGGCTTGACCCTCACTTGTCTAGGTTCTACAGGACCCTGTCCCTATCCTAAGGGGAGTCCCTGCTGCAACCACAAGCTGAGGTGAGTAGGGCCTTGCTAGGGCCTAAGGGGAGACTTCTGGCCTAGTGCAGGGGGGGCTACTTGCCTCCCTGCACAAACACACCCTCCCGTCTCTGTGTCAACCCCAATATGGCTGCCGTAACTCATGGGGTTAGACTGCGCAGGCACGAGCTCCCTCGCATGTGCAAACGCACCAAACATGGTGGCGCCCTATGGCGGAAGGAGGGTCACACAACTGGGAGTCTGAGATTGGGGCCTTCCCATGTGCTCTTCCCTCCAGAGGAGAGTGCGTGTGGATCATACCCCTGCCTCCGCTAGGGAGGTGGGGAAGAGCTAGGACAGCTGCGGGTGCCCTTGCCTGTACTGACGGTCCAGGGACCATCTTCAGTGATAGCTGATCTGAGAGACTGTATCTGGCAGAAGACTGCAATGTAACTGTTACTGCAGAGTGTAGTAAAAACCCCTCCTATTTTTCAATATACCTCTTGCCTGCGTGCGTGACCTTACTGCGGGGAGAGGTAATAAGTTCTACCGTGGGAGATCACCTTCAGTTCCTGCAGCCTACGGCAGATGGAGGCACTGTACTGCTAAGAAGATACTGCTGCGGCCAAGTTTATTCAAGCATTTGCCCGTTCTTGGCCGCAGCAGTATCCTGGCGCGCGCCGCAGGGTGACGGGCGCGCGCCGCAGGGTGACGGGCGCGCGCCGAAGCAGCGGAAGAGCGCCCTCCGATCGGGGCGCTCTCCCTACCGCTGCCGGGTCCGCCGGGTCCCCCGGAACCCCCTGCCGCCGTCCCGCGATCGCGGGACACCAGGGCTCCCTCGGGGAGCCCTGGACGCGCGTGCAGGGGGCGCTGGCACCCGATGATGCGTGACCGCGCATCGGTGATGCGCGGCACGCTGAGGGAGTGCGGCTCGCAAGCCGGGATATTTCCCGGCTTGCGGAATGAGCCGCACTCGGATAAACTGTGTCGGCAGTGTATGTGGGGTATGAACCCCAGAAGCCTGTTCCTGTGTCCCCACTACCATCGGCGGACGACTCAGCCCTCCTGTTGCCAGCAGGTATATGCACCATACACCCTGTAATGGCCCCTATCTGCGATTGGGTGGAGGAAACACCGTTACACAGTAAATACTGGACCAACTGGACTTTCAAGAAGTGATAATAAGTCAGGCATTAGCACCATATATAGCTGCAAATTTTGCCTCTGGTCGCCATCTATTCTAGAACAATGAACCGAAGCATTCATTCATGCCCGAGAAAGGAATTAATGGAACATGCACACCACCTGAGCGAGTTTCGTTATGTTTTTGTACAAAAAATAAATATATATATATATAAAACAAAAGCACTACTTGGACACCTTTTTTTTTCCAACATAAATTGTTCAAAGGAAGTATTCAGTTTGTTCATATACAAATCTGTGCAATGTCTAAAGAATTGTAACCAAAGTACTGTGCTGTATGAAGGGTACAAGGCTGCTGACAGGGGGGAGATCTGGACCAAGTGTCCCAGGCCAGAGGCTCAGGGAGTGCCTGACTGGCCAGCACTGGTAAAATAGAGGAAAATAGAGGGTATTGAGTGTGAGAGGAGGGGGAGAGTGGGAGGACAGACAGTGAGTGTGAGAGGAGGGCAGATTTACTGTGAGAGAAGGGTTGATTGAGTGTGAGAGGATGGAGCGAGAGGGGGAGTGAGAGGATGGAGCGAGAGGGGGAGTGAGAGGAGGGAGGAAAGTGAGAGAGGAGGGGGGTGAGTGAGAGAAAAGAGGGGGATGCGAGAGGATGAGATTGAGGAGAGGGGATGGAGTAAATGTGGAGGGGGAGAGTGAGAGATGTGGGGGAGGAAGGGGGAAGAGGAGGGGGGGAGTAAAAAGGGGGAGAGATTGAGAGAGGAGGGGGAGAGAGTCAGATGAGGGGAAAGTGAGTGGGAGGGGAGATTAAGTGTGTAAGAGGGAAGGAATGAGTGGGTGAGAGGTGGGATTTGGGGGTGAGACAGAGGGCATTTGGTGAATGAGAGAGAGAGAGGGGGATGGAGTGAGGGAGGGAGGGTGGAAGAGTGCGAGAGTGGGGGTGTGAGTAAAAAAGACGGGGAGAGAGGGAACAGTAAGAGAGGAGAGTGATTGAGATGGGTAGAAAAAGAGAGAGGTGGGGAAAGACAGGGGGTAGAGAGACAGATGGGAATAGTAAACAAAATGAAGGGGAAGAGTGGGAGGCGTAGTGAGAGACCGGTGGAGATAGAAGATAAGTGAGTGGGGGGATGGAGAGAGGCATGAAGGGAAGGGGGAGGATGGTAAGAGAAAGAGCGGGGGAGGCTTGCAAGGCACCCCAGAAACAGAGGGCCAGTAGAAGCTCTACTCTTGGGCCCCAGGAAAGCTATTGGTAATCCTAGAAGGGTGACTGACTTTTCTAAATTCCCTTGTAGATTTCCTGACATGAACCCAATAGATGGCTTGAGATGGTACTCCTGAAATGGCAGCTTTGTTTACAGCAGAGCCGAAAACCAAAGAGGAGCTAGTGAGCTCCATCCATACATTTTGGATGGATTGTTTACCTGTGAAGTTATGTAATAATTTCATTGCCCATTTATATAATGTCTTGCTGGTAGTTGTTGAGATAAGTGGTATGGCCTCTGGAATGTAATATTGTTCTTTGTTTTTATACTTTGACTGATTTCAGTGGGGGACAATTGTTCAGGTGTACAATACATTTTATTTTTTCTACTGTAACATAAGACACAAATTTTATATAGAGACACCCAGAGAGAGGGAAAGATGTTTTGTATAAGAGACTATTTCTTTAAGGTTCTTCAACACCTCCCTCACTTTGTTTATACTTGGTTAACTAAGAAATAATGTAATGCCCCCTGCTAAAAATGTCTAATAATGTCTAAGATGGCAGGCTGAACCACAGAGCCCACCAGGACCCAGTGGAGCTTTCCCCAAGTTTCTGTGTGGCAGTTCCCTTGGAAATACTGGAACACCATTGACCACGTGTGGATGGTTACATTCCCTACCATCTTTGATTTTACTTTTATTTTACTGCCACATAAAATTGGAAATATCTCGGCATCAGGTGGGCCCCGTAGCTAGGAATATCATGCTTCAGCTACAAGGGAAGCACCTTTTTCTGTTCAGTAAAAAAAAAAGTAAATTGCAAAACTTGCCGGATTGCTGCTTTCATCTTTTTTTAATAAATGTAATATGTTATTCATTAAAAAGAATATTATTAATAGGTGGATTTTAAAATGGTCACCAAAAATGTGAGTTATCTTTTATGGATGAATTTTAACAAATCCTACATAATGGCCGGAGTCATCAACATGTGATCCGCTGTATCACGCCTGAATTTGCCCATACCTGCCATTGAATTTAACGGCATATATGCATGTTAAATGCATCTTGGACCCAACATTCATTTTCAGTAATCATAATTTAGGAGGGTTGGAAAACATCAAGCTCTTAAGAAAGAGAAATGTCTTAACTTAAGGTCCAGTAAGAAGTGAACACGGCCTTAGTAGATAGATATTAAGATGGGGTTACATCAATGTTATATGTTATGGCTATTAAAACACATGGGCCAGTGATAGATACATGAGGTACGGAAGGCACTGTGTCAACTGCACAGAGATTAGTAAGCCAAAAATTGTGCTTTTGAAACAACATATTCATTTTTTCATCCCTCTTAGGCTATCTCTAGAAATATTGTCACTCTCAAGTCATTCTTTAATTACCACTGTTTTAGTATTGGCTCAACATCACCCCTTTTCTCTCTTTGGTGTGGCATGGGTGGGACCTTGGTTACACGCCATGTTCAATTACATGTTTAGTCAGGGTTGTTGTTCCTGACAATCCTGAGAACACATCATTAAATGGGATGAACGAAGTTTCAATATCCTTGTTTTTGGATGGCATTGAAATGTTTTATCATCAAAACTATCATATGCTATTGATGTCAGTCTCCTGTTCTATGGGTGGTTGGATATAAGTTTTTCAGACTTTAGAGGACAATAACAAATTTACATGACATATCTGTTTATTTCTTTTAGAACCTGGATGGAATTAACGTAACAGAATTAGGCCCACAAAGATGAGGTACCTGGCATTTTACCATCAGTTTGGTTTCAGAGGCATGGAATGAAAACATATACCAATCCTCTAGTTGCTGTATCTGCATACAATCTTTGTTACAATGCCACCCCTGATTATTCATTTTTATTTGTTTGGTTTAATGTTTTTTTTCTTTTTCTTCTAAATCTAACTCCACCCATCATGTGACTTAATAGTCAATTTCTATAGCATACTTTCTCTTTTTTTTGTGCTGTTTATTACATTGTGTTTGCTTTATTGTGAATTATATTTAATATATTGGTGTTTTGCTGCTTTGTCACAATTTATACCGTATACAGGGTTGCCACCTTCTACTGAAAGCCAACCCAGAGAAAAAATAAAGAAAAAAATCCCGTGGTGTGGCGGCGTCACCGGCATTCTCCGTTATTTTCCTGCGATTCCCCCTCCAACTGCAGTGAACATGGCTGCACGGCGTCAAATGATGCCGCGTTGCCATGGCAACCGGAATTAATGTGATGTCATGACGCTAGAAAAAAAAAACCACAAAAAAAACCACAATGATTATATATCCATTTATGTTATACATTACTTGTTTTGGTTATGATTAACTTCTCATTAGCATTGTTTCCATAGGGACCTTATTTCAAATATATAGATTATATCTATGACAACACAAACATCAGCCCTTTCACTTCACCATAGTAGCATTGAAGTTGTCTTAATTCATTAATAATCATTCACTAACTATTTTGACTGTAGAATTTTAAACATTGTTTTAACTTTAAGATGTTCAATATTTTAATATGGCAATTCCCTGCTTAGATTAGTAGTATTTAAAGCACATTACTGTAGCAATATGGTAGACTGAGCATGCAGACACAGGTTACCATGGTAACCAGACGCTATAAGAGGACAGTGCAAGCAGGGACCCGCCTTCCCCCGAACAAGTTCCGTGAGGAAAGAAGCACGTGTCGGGTTCTGTATGACGCATAGATGGTGATGTCATCAGCACGACGGAGACACTAAGACATTAGGTCTCAGCTGATATATCGGCAGGTATCTGAACAACTGGTTTCACTTCATTTGCACGAGTCATAGTTTGACTCCATATCACACAGGGCTGAGTAATTAGTCCCCTCACCTACACCTTAAGTAAACCTGACAAGGAGGGTTTGGGGACAGAATAACTTAAAATGTGACATGGTAAACCAACCCAGCCTAGAAATATTTCAAAGCAAGTATAAACCAACCTGAAACTGATGATACCCATCAAGGTTGAAACATGTCTGTGAGTGGTTTGTACTTGCTTTGCTAGTCCCATGCTGTGTTTAAAAGCTGTGTGAACGGCGATACATCAGCTTAAATTGGCTGCATTTGTATGTATATTCCAGGCAAAAGGTGACACATTGTGTGCTCATTTGCATGTCATTTCCCAGAATCCCTTGCTGCAGTGGGAGCACTGTATGCGAGGTATAATGGTTGAAAAGCAGGGTTGCAGACCTGTCTAAGACACGTGAATGTGCTCACAAGTGATATTCTTTATTGGCTATATACATAAATATATATATATATATATATATATATATATATATATATATATATATATATATATATATATATACAAAAAAGACTGCGCTTTAAGTATCTGTCTGCAATATATTACCAACTAACTGTATAACCAAGGTATAAAGTATATATATAAGAAAAATGAATATAAAAAATATATCATAAAGGAACCTAATGTATATCAAAAAATGATGCTCTAGCACTATACCAAAAATAAAAATATAAAATAAAATAAAAACTAAATCAATAACATAAATTAGTATTACCAATGACTGTTCAAATATAACATATAAACATGCATGTATAAGAAAAATTAAAAATAAAAATGCATAAAATATGTGTGCTTGGGGGAGTGAAGGAAACTTTAAAAAATGATATAAAACCCACAAATAATGAAGTGAATCAGAGTCCACAAAACCAAATGTTGAAAATATCCTATTGAGAAGGAAGGGTGGTGGCCCTCTGTGTGGATGTAGGCAGCTTTCTGAAAGGAACAACGACCTCCCACTGGATCTAGAAGACAAAAAGAGAAGAAAGCGCCCGATCCTAGTGTATTATATTAAGATACAAAATTTAATGTTCCATAAAACCCCAACAAATGCACACTCACAAACATAAAAAGTATTACAGCATGTAATGAGTAATACTCATTCGCCAGACGCTGAAAACTGCTGCTCCGCTCACACGTCCTGCTCCCACAAGTTGTATGGCACCTCTGAGCTACCGTCCAGCAGGAACTCCAGAGAGTGTGCAGCTACTCCTGTTCTCAGCCGGAAACGAGCTGTGGTGAACAGTGGTTCCGGATAGGAGGAAGGGAGAAGGTAGGACCAAGGGGACCAAATCACTGATGTGTCACCATGATGTGGCGTCCCAAAGTCCCAGCAAAGAGCGCGTCAGCGCGGGGCAGCGTCGCAGAGTCCCAGAGTCTGAATGAAAGTCCCAGATATAGAACAGGTCTGGTGCAATGACCATCACTAGTAAAAACTAGTATCCCTACACGTTTCTTCACACGGGTAATTTCATCAGGGGATAAATGACGGATACACGTCATAGGTATTTATATTTAAATTCAACAATCGGCAGAGGTCATGGCTAGTTAAATATTTGCATAGATAAATACAAGCAATCAGTTAATTAGTGGCGGTATGTCCCAATAGACCCATACAACAATAACATTATCAAAAAGAATTAAATCATTTGAAACATTTGAAATATACATATTTATGACCACAAAAGAAAACATGTATATAAATTCATGTATAAGTGTGTATATTTTGTTTGCACCTATAAAAAGTACATAAGTATAAATCAGGCTATATGTTATTTGAACAGTAAGTAACCATTCATAACAGTTGTGAAAATGAGCCTGTATGAGATTAATCAATTTACAGTATAAATCATTACAACATGATTGTATATACATGTATATTTTAAAAATGCACAAGTATCAATGTAAACATAATAATAAATCTAAAATTTAAAGGGAAATGGAAGAGGAGGACCAAAAATAAATATGTTATAATAATCAATCCAATCATTCAATCCTCCCATAAATTTGAGATGGATGCTAGCCACTTGACAGTGATCAGCAGCCTCCCAAATGGGCTACTAGAGGAGGATAAATGATTAAGATACATTTGATGTGTAATTGAAAGGACAACAAATTAGAAGAAACCCACTCATACATTGCTCTAAATAATTTGTTGGTAATTTTTGATATTAATCAGGAATGTCCATGATCATGCAACAGAATGTACGAGTGATAGATAGTATTACAAGGGTATTCAAAAATTGTGATATTGCTATTTATGTTAATAATGAATAATAGATACCCCAGGGTATAGATTTAACCCATAGTATGTTGAAACAATTTTTGTAATTTAATGTATATCTGAAATATTAATGGTGGTGTATCTTTCAGATAAGGAGAAAAGAAGAGTAAAGAAACATCAAACAAACAGAGACTTTGTATCCGGGATCACAAATAACGCAAACTAAAAAGAATGCACCATACAGCAAAAAATATATATAATATATCGCTGTCAGTTATGGAGGAAATTCTTTTAAGTGTACAAAATTGTGAAACTGTATATATTCATGTATATATTCTTATATATCTTAGATCTCTAATATGTGTACAATAAAAGAATACAGTGAAATAAGAGAGTATACCAATGTATATCAATGTATACTGCCCAATATATTAGGTTCCTATATAAAGTGATATTAAAGTGTAAGAAACTAAAATAAATCTTAATTTGTGTAATAAAGTGATAAATATTATTACAGTTCTAATAAATGACCTATCTAATAAACAGATATGTGAGAAAGAGACTCCATGAGACAGACACAGAGGGAATATGTCAAGCATGTTCAACCCAGACCTCTATATCATATCATCAAGGTAAAATTGTCCTTTCAAACTACAGTACTGATATCAATGCAGTCGTTTAAACCAAATGGGCTAAGTGTGTTAAGAACATAAATCCAGTAGGTTTATCTTAGATTTAACCATTTATGTCTATCCCCACTCAATAGAGTGGATTTAATACTTTCTATGCCCATCACTACTAATGTGGCTGGGTCTTTGTTAAGTTTCAACTGATAGTGGCGAGATAAACTGTGTGTTTGTAGTCCATGTATTACGTTCTTACGATATTCTAAAAATCGTATACTTAAAGGACGTGCCGTCCTCCCAATATATTGTGTACCACAAGGGCAAATAATAGCATAGACTACAAAACTGGATAAACAATTTATATGTCCTTTTACTAGATGTGTAGTTCCGTTGGAATGAGATGAGATACTGTTTGATGTCTTTAGATGTTTACATGTTATACATCTAGGGCACCTACAAAGAAAATTACCATCAGCTTCATTTATATCCTTCATGTGCATAACCTCTGAATATTTTAATCTACTTGGTGCCAAGACGGATTTGATGTTTTTTGCCTTTTGAAAAACAACTAGTGCTCTAACTGGTAGTTTTTTTTTTACCAATAATCGGGTCATTCAACAGGATGTTCCAATGGGAGTTCAGTATCGATTTGATTTTGTAAAATGCATTGTTATATTGTGTGACAAAAAAAGGTGAACCAAAATTTTTGCTCAACCCTCTATCACAATTCTTGATCTTTTGTTTTGATTTCTCCAAAATTTCACAGCTATGCATTGAACCTACCTGTTTGAATGTATCCAGAATAATATCCTTATTATAGTCTTTGGCAACACATTTCTTGACTAGAATATTCCCATGGGCCAAATAATCAGAGTCAAGAGAACAATTTCTCCTGACCCTTAAAAATTGGCCCCGGGGATATTCTCCAACCATGTTTTGTAATGGTTACTGGTACTGTGTATATACCCATTGGCAGCTACTTTTTTTTTTTTTTTTTTTAATATTTTTCCTTTATTGGTGTCTTTTGAAGCACTTACATGTAGGACATGATATAACATTCACAGCATAGCATGACAATTCGTTGTCAAATACAGGCACATGGCAGTGAGATATTCTGAGACACACAATAAACCTTGTTTTTCCATTTTCAGTGGTGAAAAGAGAGGGGATGACGAGGGACGGGTGGATAGTTGGGAGCGACATGGGGAAAAAGAGGGGGCGGGAGGGGTGAAGGGAGGGAGGAGGGGATTGTGGTGGGGAGGGGCGCATCGGCCCTCGTCCGCAAGGGTATTAGTGTTGGAGCAGGGCTTGCATCAGTGTCGGGGCCCCCGACCCTGGCCAAGGTTCCCAGGTTCTATAGAATTGAGGCATTTTTTGCTTCAACATGGCTGTCAGTCTCTCCATATTCATGACCCCGTCTATCCTTTTGATTACTGTTCTCCTGGAAGGGGCCTTACCTTGCTTCCAGGCCGCCCCGATGCAGCATCTGGCGGCCGTTAGGATCGCCGAGGAAAGTCTGGCTATAGGGGCGGGAAGGTCTTCAATTGGTTTCCCCAGCACGTACGTCAGGGGGTCCAGGGGGACCTCTAAGTCCAAAGTTTCAATCAGGAGATTCTGGATCCTGATCCAGAACCTCTGGATCACCGGGCATGTCCACCAAAGGCAGCTACCTTTTTGAAAAAAGTTTTCGTGACAATTCTGCCATCCTCATTGGCACTCAATTCTAAATCTAGAAAAGTGATCCTTGATTTATCCAGTTCTGATGTGAATTGTAGCCCATATTATTAGTGTTAAAGGAAGAAAAGATGTCTACCAGTTCCTTTTCATCACCATCCCAGATGAATAGCAGGTTGTCTATGAAACGGCCATAGAACACCAGTCCAGCCCCCAGCCTTGCATTCCCCCACACATGGATACTCTCCCACAGTCCCATGTATAAGTTAGCGTAGCTGGGGGCAAACCCAGTGTCCATGGCCGTTCCACAGACCTGCAAATAATATTTTTCTTCCAACAAAAAATAGTTATGCTCCAAAATGAAGCGTATAGCTTTTAAGATGAATTCCCTTTGGATCAAATCCAACTGTGTGTCAACCTCTAGATATCTACTAACTTCCTGTACTCCCTTCTCGTGATCTATACACGTACATAGGGAAGCCACGTCGCATGTGGGCTATATATACGTAGGTTTCCAGGAAATCCCAGAGATCAAGTCCAAAACATGCAGCGTGTCCCTAATATGTGATCTCAATTTTGCCACAATGGGTTGTAGATAATAATCTACATACTAGGACACGCCGGATGTCATGGACTCGATCCCCGAGACTATAGGTCTCCCTGGTGGTGTTTTTAGGTCTTTATGTATTTTGGGTATGTGGTAAAAGATTGGTGTTCTCGGATGGCATTTGAAAAGGAAATCAAATTCAGATTTACTTAATACGTTCTGAGATTGAGCTTCTACTAAAAGAGATCTAAATAAATTTAGATATTCAATCATGGGATCCTGATCTAGTATAATATAGAATGTCTTATTATCCAATAAACGTTTAGCTTCAGCTACATAGACTTCCCTATCTTGTAATACTATTCCTCCTCCTTTGTCTGCTTGCCTAATGATTATATTATTATTTTGACTAAGTTCTTTTAGTGCTCTCTCTTCATTTGGATGTAAATTTTTCTTTTTAATTATAGGCATCTCTTGGCAAAGCTTCTCAAAGTCCCTCAAAACAAGAGTGTAGAATGTATCTACAAACCCACCTTTTGATAAACAAGGGAAAAATGTGGATTTGGGAGTGAAAGGGGAATGTAGGATTATCAGTAAATGACTTTCTAGCTGTTGATTATGAGTAGAACATTCTCCAATGGGATAAGAAACTCAGATCTATCATATCAGAACTAGTAGTTGACTCCACTGACATTTGTGTAGAGTATTGTGTTAAGTGATCTATATTCAAAGAAGATTCCCCATCTGGGTTTACATTAGTACCTAGTGATGTTTGTCCATCACCAGATTGTGGGCCCACAGATGACTGTGATGTCATAATCCTAATACAATTTTGTTCTTGAGTATTAAAAATCACTTATTTTTCTCTGCTTTTCATGGCAAAGTGTCTCATAAGAGTAATCTTTCTCACATTTCTGTTCAAATCAACAAATAAATTGAATTTATCTGGTGTGTTACTAGGTGCAAATGATAAACCCTTTGCTAACATCGATATATGATGAGCTAATAGTACAAAACTAGACAGGTTGTAAATACCGTGACTCTCCGGCGTCAAAAATCTCAGTCTGCTTGCCTTTTTTCTTTGCTGCTGTTGTCCTGATCTTCTTCCTCGTTGCTTCTTTTTCTGCGTGGGGTGGTTGATTGCGATGTTTTGTTCCAGAGAGGATATGTTTTTTCTTTCTCTAGAGCTTCGTGTTGACTCACCATCTCTAAAAAAGAAGCAGTATGAGCTACACGTGGATTTAAATGTCTCCTTATTTTGAGTCTTAGGTATTGCTCCACTGTTTCCCTTTATATCTTTAGAATTTAGTTCTGTAGTAGAAGGAGGTAAATCCTCTCTAAGAACTTCAAATCTCCCAGAGATCAAGTCCAAGACATGCAGCGTGTCCCTAATATGTGATCTCAATTTTGCCACAACGTCATGGACTCGATCCCCGAGATTATAGGATTTCCTGGAAACCTACGTATATATGGGCCACATGCGACGTGGCTTCCCTATATACGTGTATAGATCACGAGAAGGGAGTATAGGCAGTTAGTACATATCTAGAGGCTGACACACAGTTGGATTTGATCCAAAGGGAATTCATCTTAAAAGCTATACGCTTCATTTTGGAGCATAACTATTTTTTGTTCGAAGAAAAATATTATTTGCAGGTCTGTGGAACGGCCATGGGACCAAGTTTACCCCCAGTTACGCTAACTTATACATGGGACTGTGGGAGAGTATCCATGTGTGGGGGAATGCAAGGCTGGGGGCTGGACTGGTGTTCTATGGCCGTTTCATAGACGACCTGCTATTCATCTGGGATGGTGACGAAAAGGAACTGGTAGACATCTTTTCTTCTTTTAACACCAATAATATGGGGCTACAATTCACATCAGAACTGGATAAATCAAGGATCACTTTTCTAGATTTAGAATTGAGTGCCAATGAGGATGGCAGAATTGTCACGAAAACTTTTTTCAAAAAGGTAGCTGCCAATGGGTATATACACAGTACCAGTAACCATTACAAAAAATGGTTGGAGAATATCCCCAGGGGCCAATTTTTAAGGTTCAGGAGAAATTGTTCTCTTGACTCTGATTATTTGGTCCATGGGGATATTCTAGTCAAGAAATGTGTTGCCAAAGACTATACTGTAATAAGGATATTATTCTGGATACATTCAAACAGGTAGGTTCAATGCATAGCTGTGAAATTTTGGAGAAATCAAAACAAAAGATCAAGAATTGTGATAGAGGGTTGAGCAAAAATTTTGGTTCACCTTTTTTTATATAACAATGCATTTTACAAAATCAAATCGATACTGAACTCCCATTGGAACATCCTGTTGAATGACCCGATTATTGGTAAAAAAAACCTACTAGCTAGAGCACCAGTTGTATTTCAAAAGGCAAAAAACATGAAATCTGTCTTGGCACCAAGTAGATTAAAATATTCAGAGGTTATGCACATGAAGGATATAAATTCAGCTGATGGTAATTTTCTTTGTAGGTGCCCTAGATGTATAACATGTAAACATCTAAAGACATCAAACAGTATCTCATCTCATTCCAATGGAACTACACATCTAGTTAAAGGACATATAAATTGTTTATCCAGCTTTGTAGTCTATGCTATTATTTGCCCTTGTGGTATACAATATATTGGGAGGACGGCACGTCCTTTAAGTATACGATTTTTAGAACATCGTAAGAACGTAATACATGGACTACAAACACACAGTTTATCTCGCCACTATCAGTTGAAACATAACAAAGACCCAGCCACATTAGTAGTGATGGGCATAGAAAGTATTAAATCCACTCTATTAAGTGGGGATAGACATAAACGGTTAAATCTAAGAGAAACCTACTGGATTTATGTTCTTAACACACTTAGCCCATTTGGTTTAAACGACTGCATTGATATCAGTACTGTAGTTTGATAGGACAATTCTCCCTTGATGATATGATATAGAGGTCTGGGTTGAACATGCTTGACATGTTCCCTCTGTGTCTGTTTCATGGAGTCTCTTTCTCACATATCTGTTTATTAGATAGGTCATTTTATTCCTGATGGTGCCCAGGTGTTCAAGAATCCTTTGTTTGAATTCTCACCTGATTTTCCCCACATACTTCTTGCCACACGCACAAATCCCCTACGCTAACACAATTGATAAACTTGCGTATATCATATGTTTTCGTATCATCATGGTTAGAGAATGACTTGGTCACCATAATATTTTTACAGGCTTTGCATCTTTGACACGTATAAGTACCAAGTGGTTTTGGTGTGAGCCAGGTACTCACCATTTAATACTCATTTTAATCCCCAATATTTTATTTAGTGATTTATTAAAGTTGTTTTAAATCCTCCATACCTCACCCACTTGATGTACTAGAGTGCCCAAACTAGGTTTCTTTTCTCTGGTTGTTGTTCATTAATACTTACCTAGGGAGCACCTACATCACTATCACATCATATCTATCGACAGCTGCGGCTGTCCCCTATCTAGTATCCATTTATTAGAATAGTAATAATATTTATCACTTTATTACACAAATTAAGATTTATTTTAGTTTCATACACTTTAATATCACTTTATATAGGAACATAATATATTGGGCAGTATACATTGATATACATTGGTATACTCTCTTATTTCACTGTATTCTTTTATTGTACACATATTAGAGATCTAAGATATATAAGAATATATACATTAATATATACATTTTCACAATTTTGGACACTTAAAAGGATGTCCTCCATAACTAACAGCGATATATTATATATATTTTTTGCTGTGTGGTGCATTCTTTTCAGTTTGCGTTTATTGTTGTCTCGGATACAAAGTCTCTGTTTGTTTGATGTTTCTTTACTCTTCTTTTCTCCTTATCTGAAAGAAACACCACCATTAGTATTTCAGATATACATTAAATTACAAAAATTGTTTCAACATACTATGGGTTAAATATATACCTGGGGTATCTATTATTCATTATTAACATAAATAGCAATATCACCATTTTTGAATACCCTTGTAATACTATCTATCACTCGTACATTCTGTTGCATGATCATGGACATTCCTGATTAATATCAAAAATTACCAACAGATTATTTAGAGCAATGTATGAGTGGGTTTCTTCTAATTTGTTGTCCTTTCAATTACACATCAAATGTATCTTAATCATTTATCCTCCTCTAGTAGCCCATTTGGGAGGCTGCTGATCACTGTCAAGTGGCTAGCATCCATCTCAAATTTATGGGAGGATTGAATGATTGGATTGATTATTATAACATATTTATTTTTGGTCCTCCTCTTCCATTTCCCTTTAAATTTTAGATTTATTATTATGTTTACATTGATACTTGTGCATTTTTAAAATATACATGTATATACAATCATGTTGTAATGATTTATACTGTAAATTGATTAATCTCATACAGGCTCATTATCACAACTGTTATGAATGGTTACTTACTGTTCAAATAACATATAGCCTGATTTATACTTATGTACTTATTATAGGTGCAAACAAAATATACACACTTATACATGAATTTATATACATGTTTTCTTTTGTGGTCATAAATATGTATATTTCAAATGTTTCAAATGATTTAATTCTTTTTGATAATGTTATTGTTGTATGGGTCTATTGGGACATACCGCCACTAATTAACTGATTGCTTGTATTTATCTATGCAAATATTTAACTAGCCATGACCTCTGCCGATTGGTGAATTTAAATATAAATACCTATGACGTGTATCCGTCATTTATCCCCTGATGAAATTACCCGTGTGAAGAAACGTGTAGGGATACTAGTTTTTACTAGTGATGGTCATTGCACCAGACCTGTTCTATATCTGGGACTTTCATTCAGACTCTGGGACTCTGCGACGCTGCCCCGCGCTGACGCGCTCTTTGCTGGGACTTTGGGACGCCACATCATGGTGACACATCAGTGATTTGGTCCCCTTGGTCCTACCTTCTCCCTTCCTCCTATCCGGAACCACTGTTCACCACAGCTTCATTCCTAAGATCCATAAGGATCTTTGGAATCCCCCCGGACGCCCCATAATATCGGGGATTAAATCACTGACATCCAATTTGTCGCAGTTCATTGACTCCACTCTGCAGAAATATGTCCCCAAAATCCCGTCTTTTCTAAGAGACACCACACACGTATTAAATTTAGTCAGGGACCTCAAATGGGAAGATCATTACATTTGGGTCACGTGTGACGTGACGTCTCTATATACCGTCATAAATCATGACCTAGGTATCAGAGCAATCAGAAGGGTGTTAAATCAAGATGATAGTCTTGAACAGGGATTCCGAGAATTTATAATAGAGGGGATACGCTATATACTTACGCATAACTATTTTAGCTATGACAACAGCTTCTACCTCCAGATATGTGGCACTGCCATGGGTACAAGGTTCGCCCCTAGTTATGCCAACATCTTTATGGGCATGTGGGAAGAGGAGTACATCCATTCCGGCGGCCCATTTGGGGCGGGCCTTGTACTATGGAAACGCTATATAGACGACGTGCTATGTATCTGGGGTGGAGGCATCGAGGAACTTGGGGAGTTCCAAAATTACTTGAATAATAACAATATGAACCCAAAATTCACCTTTAACACCAGCCCAACGAGTATAGACTTCTTAGATTTCACATTGTTCATAGAGCGAGGGTCTATTGAGACTAAGACCTTTTATAAAAAAGTAGATGCCAACACATATCTCTTGGCATCTAGCCATCACAACCATAGATGGATTAATAATATTCCCAAGGGCCAGTTCCTAAGAACTAAAAGAAATTGCTTTCAACCAGAAATATTTGAGATGCAGGCCAATGATCTTAAAGATAAATTCATCCAGAGAGAATATAATCCTAATATGGTTGGGAAGGCCTTAGAGAGTGTAAAGGATATTGACAGAAATGACCTTATCTGTATGGACAATAAGAAATCAAAACAACCAGATGGTGTAGAGTTTATCCCCTTCATAACCAAATATAATGGGATGTCAAACAAAATAACACAAATAATTAGAAAACATTGGAGTATACTACAGGGGGATGCAATCCTCAAATCAATATTACCTAAACACCCCCAGATAGTGTTCAAAAGGGCCAATAATCTAATAATCTAAAGCTTCAACTATCTACTAGCTGTCCGTTTAATTCCACCAAAGCACAAAGTACAACATGGCTCAAGGAATTTGACGGATTCTTTACATGTGATAAAAGTATTGGCTGTAGGTACAGCAGTAAATGCAAGCAATTTCAATCTAATGTTACAGGCATTAAGTTTCCCATTAAATCATTCATTTCCTGCAAGACTCCTTTTGTGGTCTACCTGTTAGAGTGCCCTTGTGGACTACAATATGTAGGGCGAACAGGTAGACCATTGAAACGACGTCTTGCGGAACATGTCTATAATAACAAAAAGGGTCTGGAGACACATAGTGTCTCCAGTCACTTTAAAAATAAACATGGACAAAATCCGGAAGGGTTAATCTGCAAAGGGATTGACTGCCCTAAGCAGAATTGGAGGGGGGGTGATAAAATCAATCTTATATCCAGACGCGAAAGCTACTGGATATATACCCTCAAAACCTTAACCCCGAGAGGACTCAACATTGAATTTGACCTGGCAGCATTTCTGAGGGATAGTTAGGTCTGTATACTGCTGTTGTTGAGTATTGCCTAACCAGGTTATCTGATTTTTGCTATTACAGTAATCTCTTTCCACTTCTGAGTCCTATATGCTGTCATTGACAGTGAGCTAGTATAAATAGCCAACTCGCACATTGAAATAATAAGCCACAAGGTTGCTAATTACTTTTTATTTCTATAATTATTAGAGTTTTACCTATGTATTTTATTAGATGCATTGGCACTGATGTATCAATTTTGTCGTTGTAAAGTATTTCACAGCATGCTAGAATGTGATTATTTAGTGCTATTGGCTGTCCAGGCATGAAGTGGTTAAACCTGCTATACACGAACTGCCTGTTATCAGCCAACAAGTGGACAATTAGTAGGAGTTCCCAATCATACATTCATCCAATGGGAACCCCATGTCAGCTTTGCACAAAGGTATAAAACACCTTAAGTGCCCCCACAGCTCCATTACCCCTGAAGAAGTGACGTCAGAGTCACGAAACGCGCGTAGGGTGGAGCTTGCTGTACATGCTGCGACATGCAGACCCTGTGGAAGGAAAGGAGGTTGATTGACGGGGAACGTCATCGGAGGAGGGACTAGGCGCTCCGAGTCGCGGCCACGAAACGGGGAATCACGCCGGCTCCTGCCTCCTCCTGCAATCACTCGGCATCCTTACATGTGAAGCGGACGGCACTTTGTAGGACACGCATAGGGCAATCTGGCATGTGAGTGCATGTTTTTATGCCTGTCTTTTTTAATAATAAATGTTATAGTGTTACACTATTGGTGCCCCTTTTTGTTCCCAATCGGTATGGTGATGCTGATGCTGGAAGTGTAAATCGTGATACCAGCAGCAGGAATCAGTCGGAGCCAATCGTGTGGAGATTTAAAGAAACCTTTTGAGGCCCATTCTTATCTATTTTTAAGTAAGTAGATAGCAACGGTGGGGGTGTGGAACATTGACCATAGGGTACTGCGCAATGGTTGTTTCATTTGTATTTCCAGACAAGCGTCCAGTGTAAAAGAACGGGACATTGTGGACTGTGGATCTCTTCTATATCATCTTTTGATTCATGGGACTACTCCAATTCGTCAGGTTTATTATCTGATAGTGCGCCAGGGAATCACTGTTTGTGTTGTATCTGTGTTATTTGTCATATGTCTCTCTGTATATACAATCATGTTGTAATGATTTATACTGTAAATTGATTAATCTCATACAGGCTCATTTTCACAACTGTTATGAATGGTTACTTACTGTTCAAATAACATATAGCCTGATTTATACTTATGTACTTATTATAGGTGCAAACAAAATATACACACTTATACATGAATTTATATACATGTTTTCTTTTGTGGTCATAAATATGTATATTTCAAATGTTTCAAATGATTTAATTCTAATTGATAATGTTATTGTTGTATGGGTCTATTGGGACATACAGCCACTAATTAACTGATTGCTTGTATTTATCTATGCAAATATTTAACTAGCCATGACCTCTGCCGATTGGTGAATTTAAATATAAATACCTATGACGTGTATCCGTCATTTATCCCCTGATGAAATCACCCAAGTGTGAAGAAACGTGTAGAGATACTAGTTTTTACTAGTGATGGTCATTGCACCAGACCTGTTCTATATCTGGGACTTTCATTCAGACTCTGGGACTCTGCGACGCTGCCCCGCGCTGACGCGCTCTTTGCTGGGACTTTGGGACGCCACCTCATGGTGACATATCAGTGATTTGGTCCTACCTTCTCCCTTCCTCCTATCCGGAACCACTGTTCACCACAGCTCGTTTCCGGCTGAGAACAGGAGTAGCTGCACACTCTCTGGAGTTCCTGCTGGACGGTAGCTCAGAGGTGCCATACAACTTGTGGGAGCAGGATGTGTGAGCGGAGCAGCAGTTTCCAGCGTCTGGCGAATGAGTATTACTCATTACATGCTTTAATACTTTTTATGTTTGTGAGTGTGCATTTGTTGGAGTTTTATGGAACAATAAATTTTGTATCTTAATATAATACACTAGGATCGGGCGTTTTCTTCTCTTTTTGTCATATATATATATATATATATATATATATATCAACAAAAAAGATTCCCATAAGGAAAATGATAACAATTTATTAATATGAACCTTAAAAACAGGGGAGAAAGGATAAAATGGAGGGGGACTTCATAACCGCTCCTTAAGGGGACAAAACTATACTGCAATAACCTGAAGATAATATTGTGAATGTGCAACACAATGTAAAAGTCTCAACCTAATGGGACAAAAATAAGGGAGAGATGTAGCCATGCCATCTATGGCTACTAGTCTGCCCTACTCATTACAGTAAGCCCTGGTAAGAGCAGGCCTGCTAGTAGTCAATATGGGTTTTCCCCACTCCCTGTTTCTGCTATTAAGTGACAGGGGAGACAGTGACATCAGGCCTGAGCATGTCCAATCATGGAATAGACCAGGTGCCATCTTCCTGGCTGTACTTAATGGCATCGCCGCCCCAAAGTAGTGAAACTCCACACTTGAAGGAGGCAGATCACACATTAGAGATGCTGAATATTGGTCCTTCTCTGGTCCTCTTCCCCAAACTTATTTGTTTGGAGGAACCCTTTAAGTATGTCGTCAAATTTCGGGGAACCCCTATCTGGATGACACATGTTTGACGGGTAAATCACAAAATAGACGTGTAAAGCAGTAGGGGTAATAAATAATAATTAACTCTTTTGAATAAACCATGTATATATATTTTGTAATGATTTTGGTTTAAATATCACCCCCCCCCGCATCTCACATCACGCACCCCCTGCATCTCACATCACCCCCCCCTCACATCACCCCTCACGGATCGATTGATCTCTATCTCCTCCTCCCCTCCTTCTCGCTCCTCTCTCACTCTCTCCCTGTCTCCCTCCTCCCCCTTCTGTCTCCTCTCCCTCTCTCCCTCTTTTACCTCCTCTCCCTCTTTTCCCTCCTCTCCCTCCTTTCCCTCCTCTCTCCCCTTCCTCCCTCTCCTCTCTCTCCCTTCCTCTCTCCCCTCCTCTCTCTCCCTCCTACACACTCTCTCTCCCTCCTACACACTCTCTCTCCTTCCTACACACTCTCTCCCTCCTACACACTTTCTGACTCTCACACACTCTCTGTCACTCACACTCTCTGTCACTCCCACACACACTCTGTCACACACACACACACACACACACACACACACACGCACACACACACGCACGCACGCGCACACACACACAAACTGTCTCTCTCACATACACACTCAAACACATACACACACACACACACACACACACACACACACACACACACACACACACACACACACACACACACACACACACACACACACACACACACACACACACACACACACACACACACACACACACACTGTCTCACACACACTTTCTCTCTCACACACACACACACACAGTCACACACACACACACACAGTCACACACACACACACACAGTCACACACACAGTCACTCACACACACACACACACACACACACACACACACACACACACACACACACACACACACACACACACACACACACACACACACACACACACACACACACACACACACACACACACACACACTCACACATACTGTCACACACACACACACACACACACACACACACACACACACACACACACACACACACACACACACACACACACACACACACACACACACACACACACACACTCAATCAAAGTTTGCAGCAGAAGCAGCCTCTCCTCCCCCCCCATAGCTCACATGCAAAGTTAGCAGCAGAAGCAGAAGCCTCTCCTACCCACTTCCCGTAGCTCACAAGCAAAGTTTGCAGCAGCACCACGGATAACCCTCTCCCCCCTGTAGCTCACAAGCCACGATCTCCCTCTCCCATCCCATATGCCTACCTCAGGCAGCAGAAGGCTTGAGGCGGCGAGAACTGCACGCGCTCTATAGCATCAGGTACCGGAAGTGCCGGACTGCTAGAGCGCGCTCCAAGGAGAGTGGAAGGAAGAGGAGAGCCAGGGGCCGCAGTGAGTACGGGCCGCTAGGCGGAACCCCTGGGACTGCTTCACAGAGCCCCAGGGTTCCGCTGAGCCCTGGTTAAGAATCACTGCCCCAGGAGGAGAGTGAGTGTGCACCATACCTCTGCCTTTGATAGAGGGACAGAGAAGAGCTAGGACTGCTGTGTGTGCCCTTGGCCTGTAGTGAAGATCCAGGGATCATCCTTCAGCTAGGTAGCTGAACCAGAGACTGCATTGGGCAGAAGCCTGCAGTGTACTGTTTGTGTACCAAGAATAAACCTGTTCCTGAGTTATTATACCTCCTGCCTGTGTGTGATCTTACTGGGAGGAGAGGGAGAAATTCTACCGTAGGAGATCGCCCCCATTCATCTGGAGCCTGCGTCAGATGGAGGCGCTACACTGCTAGAGATACATATTCTGAAGCCAGGGTCACGTGTGATGTGTGTATTGCCCCAGATAGCATTAACTCAGCTCCCTTTCCAAATCACTCCAAGTCCTATAATATTTCCTTCACTTTATTGGAAAAGCAGCAGTAAATACAGGCACTTGTGGATGGTGTGTAGTAGTGATTTGTAGTTAGAAACAGGTAGAAAGAGATGGCCTTGCCATTAGGAGAGTGACAGAAATGCGTGCTGTACTCACTGTCTGCAGGGTGGAAAAGGAAGTGAGGAGCAATGTGGGTAAAAGGAATAGTCTTGGGACAGACTATCTGTGAACAAACAGGGGGGAGGGCAGACTAGCCCATTCTGGTAAGGATCTCAGAGGCTGCAGTAGCAACTCACTGATTACATGCCCAGAGGCAAGAAATGCAACATTGTTACATATCACACAGGCACAGCGTGTGTGTGCAAACTCCATGCAGCTGAAATAAGAACTGACAGGCAGAAGCTGCAAAGGAAAGAGGGGGTGAAACAGGGATGTGATTCTTGTTCCATGACAAAACACGTGGATAATGTACCCCAGAAGCCTAGTTCTGTGTCCCTTGCAGAGAATCTGTCAAGCGCTTCAGTGTGAGGCAGGTCAGTAAATGAGGACACTGGGGTAAGCGTGGGAGAGCTAAGCAGGGTCACTTAATCAACCGGTGCAGGGGGAAAGAGTAACCTCACCTGCTCCTTGGGTTGTGAGACCGCTCTTCTCGCTTCCTCCTGCGTGCCGCCGCCGAGATGCAGGTCAGAAAATGGATAGAAGTGCGGCGCAACTGCGCATGTCCAATGAACGGCTCCCAGATGACTAGTTCAACATAACTTTATTTGACACACACCAGGGCTACACCAGCATCTCCCCCTCAACGCGTTTCACCCTTACGCAGAGGGCTTCGTCTTGGAGTGGGGAGAAGTGGTGACAGCCTCTTAAATACCTAAAAGCCCGCGAAAGCGGCATTAAAACTTTAACCCCTTCAGTGCTATATGCCTGTTAGCTAATATCATGCTATTAAAGTATTTAATGTCTGTGCAGCTCACTATAAACATATTATATGCACGGAGAGCATCTAATTTATATATTCAGACATACACAGTAGCAATATGATAAGACTATTTGGCAGCACATTCCAGGTATATGAATAAACATAAAAAGCTGTTGCAAACACTGCAAGTGGAATATACTCAACACTAGATTCACAATAACCCATGTTGTGTACCTATTAGTCAGTCATACATATAGGGGCTTCCTAGTTCTGTGTCCCCACTACCAACGGCGGACAACTCAGCCCTCCTGTTACCAGCAGGTTTAATGCACCACACTACCCGTAATGGCAGAAACTGCCATATATACAGTATACAGTATGTGTTTTTAAATCCTCCCCAAGCTCAGTTTTTTTGCACCAAGGTCCATTTTGTTACCCCCCCTCCCCCCAGCTCTGGTTTTTGACACACAGACACACTGACACACACATTACTTACTACAGGGAGATGAAATGTGATGCTGCTGATTCTCCTGCTGCTGCTGCTTCTCATTGGCTGATTCTCCTCCTGCTGCACCATGTGATTGGACAGGGGATCGGGAGCGAGCACAAGTCGGTGAAACGCATATGAATATGTGTTTCACTGAATGAATTAGAATGAGTGAACCCGCCGGTAGAATTTCGCAGATGGATCACAGGAGATCGTATGCAGCTTAGCTAATCACTTAGAAGTGTTTTGATTGCAATGATGGAAATATTGAAGGGGGAAATTTTTTTTTTTAAACGGCAGCTTGAACTGGTGCTTTAAATGGGCAAATTAGCTATTATCTATGTCTGGATAATAGTAATTTTGCCCATTACTGTCATGTAATGTAATGGCTGTTGTGGGTAGAGGTGGTGCCCAATCATTCCCATTGGGGTTATCTTTGCTCCCAATGAGGGCATAGGTAATCACACTGGCAATGAATGGGTGTATTGGCTAGTATTGTGTTTTAATGTGTAGTGTTTGTAGCGGGGGTGAGTGAAGGTTGTATTTGGGCCGTGGTGTTTATGCCTACCGGGTGGGTAGCGGGGGGTTTAACTCCTTCATTACCTTATCGGTAGTAACCGCCAAGATAATGAAGGGGTTAACTCCTCCCACAACCTCCACCTTCACCCACCTCCGTTGCCCACAATAAACCGGGCACTGGTAGTTAACCCCTTCATTGCCTAAGCGGTTAGCCGCAAAGGTAATGAAGCTGTCTGTAAATGTATTTGTATTGCATGGGATTGATGCTGGGAGTCTCCAGAGCTGGTATTAATGTGTATCAGCTCCGCAGACTCCCGGCTTCAATCTGATGCAGGAAAAATGCATTTTTTTTCTGTCATGCTCTCAGATCCTATAACACCACCCTTGGTGTGGCAAGATGAGATTTTTGATAAACTCGCTATTTCAGAGCCCCGATGAGATTCTCGAGGCTACTAGAATAGCGTGATTTTATCAAAATTGTGGTTCTATAGAATTTGGGAGCCTTGGCTACAAAGTTAGGGAGATTAAAGGAGGCAAGGCCCCAGGCCCACTCACCCTGTTAAGTTCCCCTCCCGACCCACGTTTCCCCATTCTCCGCCTCTCTCCCCCCTGATATCCCACTCTTTCTTTCTTCTATCTTGTCTTCTCTATCCACTTTGTAATCACACCAGAGTTTAGTAGATCAACAATAAGTCACGAAGGGAATAATATGAAAACAACCAATAGATTTGGAAATGCTCAAGTAATATATTGATTTTATATCTTAAATGTGAATATTGATGTTATACCAATATTTAATGTACCTGTTGCATCGGTTTCACTCTGACTCTCCCTTTGTAAAATATAATTTGTGCATGTTTCAAAAACTGCAATCAAAAAGATTGTAACAAGAAAAAAATTGTGCTGTTTTGTTGTTTAGCAGCTCCCTCTCAGTGAGTTTGGCCAGGAGAGAGAATGCTCAGGAAAATGCCTTCCCCGTACCAGTTTGGCAACTCATCAAGGCTTTCTGAATAGCAACCTTGCCAAATTGTGCGCGAACTGCTCAATAACATCGATGAGTGGGTTACTGAAGCTACTAGAATAGGTCCCTAAGTGTGATATTTGATGTCAAGTGTCATAAAGGGAGTATTCCCAGTAAATAAATATGAACGTGGATTTTTGCTATAATTATCTGTATGAGTGTGGAGTAACCAACAGAATTTTGAGAAAAGAATGTTAATAAATGGGTAAATTCCAAGATATGAATGACATGCTACTATACTCCCATTTACTGGATCCTTTACCCCATCCCTTTCTACTGTGTATGCTGTGTGTTTGATATAGTACAGAACAACTTTAAGCAAGAGAAAGAAAATTGTATTTCCTGTTAATAAGGAATTTTTTTCCCGATTTACAATACTTTGCTAAACATATTCTGTCTATTCCATGAGATTATTGAATAGAGTAAAGATCCCAATCACAGACTGGGATTGATTGAATATCTAACCAAACTGCTTTGCAATGCACAGCTATAGTTTACATGAGAATCCTTTGCCTGTGTTGTGGTTTATCTATTGATCCTTGGCAGGGATAATTTGTCAAAACCTAAAATGCATGTAAAATGTTCTAAACTGGTGTTGTGTACAGGAAGTTGGGAAAGAAACTGTAAACCTACCACAGTGCTTGTGAGTTTCTCCACAGATAGCATGGAATTACACAAAAAAATTCTACGATTGTATTAACTCTTTGTTTTCAGAGACAACAGCCTTCAGAACATGGCTATGTTATGGAATGCTCTTGTAGCCAAGTGGTTGAGAGCCATATTTACTACATAGTGCCCTGCCATAAGACACCCACTAAGGCCCATTCCCTTCCTAGCAGATTTACTTTCTTAAAACATCCTTATCACATTTTCCCACCCTTGAAAAACTCAACAAAAAATACAATTATTTTAAAGAAAAACATTCTCTTGAATTGGCTATAAGTTGTATTCCAGCCCAGAATGGTGTGCAATAGCAACACCTACGTAGTAAATAAGGACATACATATGTAGTCTCTATGATCACTCTGTCTAAATAACATATATACTGTAGTTCCTAAAGCTTTTATGGCGATCTGCCTGGTGATATGTAGTTAGCAAATATATGCAAATAGTAATTTGTCTTTCTAAGCATTTACAAATGTCATGTATACAGTAGTCCACCTACCTGAGGTTATAATTTGACATAATTCTGTGTGGTCCCTCCGCTACTACTCCCACACTAAAACCTTGTCAGCCTCCACCATTACTATTCCCCACTTTTAACCTACCACGGTCTCTCTCAATACTTCTTACAATCTTACACCCATATAATTTGCTCTTTCCTGACTATATCCTTTCATTTTAACCCTACTTGGTTTTCTTTTAGCTGCCACATCTTCCATCATAAGACTGTCTACCTTCAGCCTACCTCACAACACCCCTAATGTATATACATGTTCTCCTCTCTACTTCTCTTTCCCGTTTTCTACCTGCATTCACTTCTACCACCTGACTCCTCTCTTTTAAAGAGAGCCTGCTCTTAAAAATCATCTCATCGCCTGTCCCAATCCCTCGTTCTTCTTTTGGCCACAGGAGACATTTCTCCAAACTCTGGCCACTACCATATTTCCAATTGATCTCACCCTGGACTACCATCTCTTCCCACTCTTATACTGTATTATCTCAAAGCCCTAACTCTTCCAACCTGATATCGATCCAAAACTTACCCCCTGTTTCTACTCCTATGTCATGTGCTCTCTAGAATGCTCGCTCACATTGTAAGAAAGTACTAACGGCGCATGATCTTTTCTCTCGCTCTATTCTCTTTGCACTAACTGAAACTTGGCTTTCACACTCTGACTCTGCTCTGGAGGTAGCTCTATCCTATGATGACCCCACTAACTTACACACACCTCACTCCGTGGCACATGGTGGTAGAGGGGAAAGTCTTCTTTCTTCTCATTGCCAGTTTTAGCACCTGCCTAAACCTGCTTCCTTGACATTCCTTGACATTCGGTGTAGGACATTCGGTTACGGCTACCATTGATTTGCAGTGACACACTCCGTCGCCAAGAACTGTTGCTGCCGACTGCTTCTGTAAGTACCTAAGCTTAACCCTTACCCTAAAACCCCCTACCCTAAGCCCTTACCGTAAAACCCCCTACACTAGGCCCCTACTCAAACCACTAAAACTCCTAAAGTTAACCACTTTAGTCTCCATCAATGGACTGCTTCCAGCACCCACAAAGATGGAAACTTCCTTGATGTCATCTTTAGAAAAAAAACTGCTCTTTATCTGATTTCTCAATCACTTCTTTCCCACACTCTCTGACCAAAACCTCATCTAATTTCCCCTCTCTCACATTCCGCACAACTAATCTCCAGTTTCTCTTCTCTATAAACACAACCTGTGTTTCATCGTCCTTTAGTGTTAAGAATCCATCCTAAAATCTAAATTTTCTTCCCTACCACTATCCTCTGACCCAAACAGCCTTGTCAGAATTTACAACTCTGTCCTTGCCTCCTCACAAAACCAGCATGCTCCTCCTGTACACCGACACCCATTGGTCCTCCAACCCTCAACCCTGGCTATACACACATACATGCTTCCTACACACATGCTCCTCTGAATGCCTCTGGATGAAGTCACAATCACTAGAATTTTCTTCACTATGAATTCCTCCTGTGTCGCTGTAACTCTTTTTTTTTTTGCCTGACAGAGCTAGTTTATATCTCTAATAAACATGTACAATTCTAAACCATACCAATACAAAATAAATGCTTCATCATTCCAGTTATAGGTCCAGCCTTTTATGACAAGTCACTGCTTTGCAGCGTCAGTGGAGTTTGCAAGGTCATATCCCACCCCATGCAGTACCTGCGTTTTAGGAAGTGCCGTAGTTACAATCTGAAGACTTTGTATTTACAAAAGAGCTTTTACTGTTTTTGACTCCTTTCTTTGGTCTCTCTACTCACCATGCTTTGTTCTGTCCCCTACACAAGACTTTGCAGATTATTTAATGGCAAGGTGGAAGTTATCAACAGAGAAAACCCCTCTGTCCATTCCACCCCTAAACTTCCTCACACTTCACCTACTACTTTTGAGTAATTTTACCCAGTAACAGAGAGCGAATGATCTCAGCTTTCTCTTCTCCTCAACCTCCACCCAATGCAGCCTCAACCCCATTCCCTGACATCTTCTTAAATCTCTTGCTTCTAACGTAGTCCCCATCCTCACTCATATTTATTTTATATCTTTGCTCTGGCACTTTTTCCTCTCTTTTTAAGCATGCTATTGTCCCACCTATAATATTGTTAAGAATAACATCCTTGACACTAAGGCTAAGGCCCCGGTATCTCCGCTGCAACGCGCGCCCGCGAGATTGGCGGCGTGTGCAGCCGTTTACCTGGTCTGCAGCTCACTGCAGGAAGAGAGACCGGGGGGGCGTCGGAGTGACGGGGGCGCGGCCATGATGTCACCCGGCAGGTTCGCCCTCATTGGCTGAACCGCCGGGGGGCGTGCCGTATCGCTGGACAGGGGTGGTGGGGGGTTGGGGGAGGTTAGAGCAACATTACATAAAGCATCCTTTTTTCAAAATGTCCCAGTACATTGAAGCTCAGGCTATTTCAACATGTTGGCATCAGCTTGCTCCCAGCCTACAGACTTGTTTCCCTGGTCTTTCCCTGCCTAGTGGAAAAGCAGGTATTTTAAACAGAGCCTGACTCAACCTCAGGTGCACTCAATTAGTCAGGGCTACATAGATTAACAAAAGAAAAAAAAATGAAAAAGAAACCCTTTTCACAATGCACCCTGGATTAACCATCATTTATTCACAATAGTTATCAAAACATTTTATCCATGTCCCAGGATGGTAGAAATTCACATATAAAAATCATTTGTACTTTATCGCTATTACTCATGTATAACCCCACTCATGGCAGTCCCATGTTCAGATATTGACATAACAATAAGCTCATACATTGGTAAAATGTCAGGGCAATAAAGTGCCGATGAGAAAATAGTACACACGTAGCAGGTTTGCAAACTTAAAATGGAACAATGTTCCCTTTCAAAGAAACACTCAATGCGGGGTAAACCATGTGGCGATTCCCCTATACATTCCATGAACCTCATATTATTTCTTGAAACAGAGAGACACATAAGCTCTTACTGCCATCGTTTAAAATATGAAGTAATGGGGGAAATATAAAAATATGAGTCAGTACTTACATTTTTTAAATATTTTTTTAAAAATTCAATTACAGTAAATGACTTTATGAAAAATATAATAATACAGTTTCTTCGCTCTTCTTCCAAATGTACAATCTTCTTAAATTGGCATCATGTTCGGGTTGGCTGGCTCTGGGACATTCTCACCTGTAAAGAGAGAATATTGTATATTAATAATCTCGAATAAATACAGTATTGTAGTGCGTAAATTTATATGTGTGGTACACTACGCGTCTGTTTCTATGGGTGTCATTGAATTTCTGCGCATGCGTGTCTTTATGGTACCTGATTGAAACGCAGATGCGTGTCATTGAATTTCTGGGCTCTATGGAATCTGGTTGAAACGCATATGTAAAAAATTGATGCATGATTTACATAATATTACCTGACAATATCACTGGATGTGTTTCCTGCACGAGTATGGTGTTGATACTAGGGTTGCCAGGTGGCTTTCCCAAAAATACTGGACAAAATGGTGGAAGGTGCGACGTGCGCAAGATTCGTTGGTGAGGAAGAATGTTATTTATAAATGACCTGACAGTTACGTAATTTTTTCTAAATTTCACTTCAAGTATTCACCAATTTGCACCACTTTATATTCTGTTTCCTAAAAAATCTGCAGAGCGGTCTTGGGAGGGAGTGCCCTTCCAAGGATTTTTTTAGGAAATAGAATATGAAATAGTGCAAATTGATGCAAATTGGTGTGGTACAACCGCAGTGGTACAACGAAGCGGAGAGCCACCAAATAACCACCAACAACTCCCAAACTGCTGTCTGCTGCTCCTGAATATTCTGTGTTCACTCTCCAATTGCTAAAGACCACGCCCTGGTTTTTTATTTGGTGGCTCTCCGCTTCGTTGTACCACTGAGGTACATGTCTCAATGCAGGGGACCGTGACAGCGCTCTAACAGCGAGGCCAGAGGAAGTCTCGCGAGAAGGAGTGACGTCATCGCGTTGTGACGTGTCACAGGACGGTCACGGAAGACGGGAGCAGCCGGAGGAGTAGAAGAGTGGATATGCGGCTGGGAACTACATCAAACTAAACACTGTATACCTGAAAGTACCGTGAGTACTACTAGCACATTAGGTGCAGATAGAGAGACCCACGGGGGTCTGCACAAACGGAGTGTTATCTTTCAATTAAGGAGACTTTGGGCAGTACCCACAGTGCAGACATTAAGTGTTTATATATTGATTTACCCGGCCAAAATTCCCTAAGTGGTCACTAACACACAAAGGAAAACATCAAGGACTGTTGAAAAAATCTGCAGTGTTATTAACCCCTGATGAGTGTGAGATACTCTGAATTCTCAAACGTTTTATTACAACTCACAAAGTGTGAGTTTTTTACTTATTGTCATTTTATTAATTAATTTTTATTAAACTGTGTTACACTATTTTTGCGTTTTACTTCTCTTCCTGCATGTGATATTACGCACGAGATTACGTTTGCTGCAGATTACAAGCTACTAGATGTTACGGATTCTTCATAATTATTCCAGATCCCAGAGTGGATACAAGGCCTGATTTTATCCTACACGCTGTGAGTGCATATCGTACCTTCTGGTGGCTAAATTGTTAGAACGTATTACCCTATGTTTGTTTTTCTTGTCTCCACTTGCGCCTAGGTCATTCTTTTTGGGAAATCTTTAGTTACCAGCCCGTGGAGCGGTAGACTTTTTGGCTGCAGACTGAGTCAGGGGAAGTTAGATTGTGAGGGTCTATACCCTCCAGTATATGTGGTAATTTTAATATTTATTAGTCTTTATGTGATTGCGCTTATTGTATTTCTTCTTTATATATATATATATTACCCCAACAACCCCTATACCCCACTAACATACACATATATGCACATCAATGATACTATGGGCCAGCGGGGGCACTCGGGTGTTACCCACAGGCCTGCAGCACCAATTCTGTGCCCCCCCCCAATTAATGTCAAAACACATACATACTTATAAAGAAATAACCCCCCCCCCCTAACACATACAATACAGTAATGGGCACAATTACTATTATCCACAAATGGATATTAGTGAATGTGCCAATTTTAAATACATAAAGAACAATAAATACATTAAACACATATTGCACTCACCCTTGTCCGGCTGCCACGATGAAGGCCATCCTCATCTTCATCACCGTCCATGCTCCCTCCGCTGCTGCAAAACAGAAACAAGAATAAAAACATCCAATGTAATGTCCCCTAACTCCTTAATCACCATAGCGGTTATTAACCTACAGTCATTAAGGGGTTAACCCACCCTCATCCACCACTCGGGAGGCCTACATACCCTCCCCCACAAACCCCCCACCCTGTGAGGCCTAACCACCCTCACCCAATACCCAGCCGGGAGGCCTACCCACATACCCTTGGGGCCAATACCCCATCCCCCCACCCCCAGTACCAACAATAAAAACAATACACAGCCCCACAATAAACATCATTCTATTTATTAAATACATATTCCACCCCCTGTGCCCCCCCATAAATATATGATTTATTCTTTTACATACAGGGTGCATTCCCCAGGCCCACGCGAGTCCCCTGTGGGCCCGACGGGTCACCTGGCAGACCTACAGGTTACCAGCAACTTGTTTCATACAGGTTCTGGAGGCCTGTTGGTGGGTCCTGCCAGGCGCCATGGCCCACCAGGTGGTCTCCGTGGGTCACCGTGGGCCACAATTGGGTCTCCACGGTAGGCCCGCGGATGTCTGGGAGCCCCGGGTCAGACCCACAGGTGTCTGTGGGGCCTCGGGTGGTTCCCACGGGGTCTGGGGACCGACGGGTGGGCACTGCAGGTCCGCGGTGCCCCCACAGATGTGGGGCCACTGGTTCTTCCCCGCAGACTACGGGTCCGCGGAGCCCCCACAGATGTGGGTCCACCGGTTCTTCCCCGCAGGTGTCCCTCGTGGACCCACCAGCCTGATACCCGTGAGATACCCGAGGATACCGCAGGTGGTCTCCAGAGGTCTCATGCAGAACCAAAAGGAACAAACCCTGAATGTAAAATAAATAAACCTGACCTATACATTCAATACATCTATCCCCCCCCCCCCCCCAACACATACAGTACAATAATGTGCAAACCAACTATTATCCAGATAGGGATAATAGATTATTTGCCCATTATTAAACACATTAACTAGCATATTAAAATAAATAAAGTACTACTGACCTCATCAATAAGAAGCCCCCATCGCCAGCACAATCCTTGTTCTCCGTTGCCCACAAAATACATAGCCAATACATAGCAATAACATTCAGATATCAATTAACCCCTTAATCACCTTATCGGATAATAACCGCAAATGTAAGGAGGGTTAAGCCACCCTGGCCCGATACACAACTTTCACCCATTCATTTGTACAGTGGCTTCCTCATGCAACTATATATACACATATATATACACATATATATATATATATATATATATATATATATATATATATATATATATATATATATATATAGAGAGAGAGAGAGATAAATATATATATATATATATATTTATATATATATATATATATATATATATATATATACAGGTAAACCCCGTTATAACGCGCCTCGTTATACCGCGATTCGGTTATAACGCGGTTTTCCCGTGGCTCCCGTTTAAAAAAAAAAAAAAAAAAAAAAATTTTTTTTTTAAATTTAAATTTTTTTTTTTTTTTGCACACTGCACACACTGCACACACTCTCACTGCACACACTGCACACACTGCACACACACTGCTCATTGCTCACACTGCACACACTGCTCACACACTGCTCATTGCTCACACTGCACACACTGACACACTGCTCATTGCTCACACTGCACACACTGCACACTGCACACTGCACACTGCACACACACTGCTCACACTGACACACACTGCTCATTGCTCACACTGACACACACTGCACACTGCACACACACTGCTCACACTGACACACTGCACACACACTGCTCATTGCTCACACTGCACACACTGACACACTGCTCATTGCTCACTGCACACACACTGCTCACACTGACACACACTGCACACTGCACACACACACACTTCGTTTTTATTTTATTATAAACTCCTTGTGTTAAAAAAAAAAAGTGTGACAAGCCAAAAAACCCAATTACAGATTAAATTCATAATTTGATAATAAGAAGCCATAGGCCTACAGTATTTTTACATACAGGGATAGTGCGTGTTTTCTGTTTATTTCTCTTTTCCTCAGGAAATAGGGTATGGAAGTATTGACGTCTGGTTTGGGGCATATATATATATATATATTAGACATCTGCTTGTTTCTTCTATAACCCCTTGTGTTGCAGACATGCACTGCAGGGTTAATCTATGCCAGGTCAATAGGCACTGAAATAACACGTTACCCCTGCTCTAATGCAAAACCTGATGTATCAAAAAAAATATATATATATATTATCTGGGGTTCCTGTCAATAAAGATAATAATAATAATAATAAAACGACCAATACAGCTCCCCACCCTTCTACCCCTCTCTATAAATAATAAAGTTAAACTGGAAGTAGCCATCCTCTGCATAACAGGATC